>NW_020955926.1:122990-125132 GCF_003031625.1 Empidonax traillii
TGACGTGAAACATGAAGAATTAAATTTACTGCCACTCTTTCTGTCCCCTCCCAGTTCGCAGCCTCAGTCTGACATGTTTGGCATGGATGCATTTTAAGTCAACCATGAAAGAAGGCCACAAATACATTTACTGAACAGAAACCAGAAATAAAATTATAAGTGACCAGCCTTTGTTTTTGTACAAAAAGTCTGAAAATAGATGGGTCTTGCCTGGCTAGCCATTCAAATTTCACACCCACAGCTCACAGTTCAGTTCCCTTAAAATCATAGAGTGGCTGAAGCTGGAATGGATCTCTGGAGGTTTCAACCCCCTGGCTCAAGCAGAGCCATCCAAAGACAGCTTTTGAATATTCCTAAGGAGGGAGACTTCCCTGACCTGCTGGCAATACTTTGACTAATGCAGAGCACGAAACCATTTGCCTGAGCTCCACTACAGGGGCTCATTCACCTTGGGGTCCACCAGAATCCCCAAGTCCTCTGCAAAGCTGCTTTCCAGCTGCTCAGCCTCCAGCATGTCCTTGTGCCTGGCATGATTCCTTTCCAAGCACACTTCTCTTTGACACAGTCAGCATTGGTATCTACTATTCTTTTAGTCACCCATGGTAAGTTCCAAATGCTTTACTAACTTTGAATTATGTCTGATGAATTTCGTGCAGATTTAATAGGACCAGTCACAGAACACAGACCTGAAAAGCTTCACTTCTTTTCCCTGTGTTTTGAAAACAGTCCATTTATCTCTTCCCTTTATTTCTTACCCTTTAAGTTGGAGATCATTTTTTCTGTCTACTCAATATCCTGATTTTCAAGCACACCTTTCTGAATGTCCAAATCTAAGCTGGAAGTGTCAAGATAGCGATCTATAAAAGCACCGATTTCTTCCAAACACATGATTTTCCATTACAGAATAACTGAATAATTAAAGGTAGAAAAGGCCTCCAGGGTCATGAAGTCCAACCTTTGACTGAATATCACCACCCCCACTAAACCATATCATGAAGTGCTAAATTTCATATTTTTTAATCGCTTTTCCAGCAATTCTAATGGCAATTCATGGCATTAAAATCCTAGCAATTTACAGCATTAACACCAGCTCTCCAGCTATGGAAACCAGCTTCCTAATCCAGTTCTCAGGGTTATTTCTACAACTCTAAGACAGACCAGCAAATGCATTTGTTGTGTTCCATTCCTCTGTCATCAAGGCAGAGCAACAGACATTGCTGCTGTTTAGAGATTTTCTATGTGAGTTACCCTTGGAACATCACCTGATCATGGTGATTTGTTGCTGTTCATTCTGTCAGCCGGTTATGAGACCTTTCTGTGGTGCCTGTGAAGCCAGACATTGCTCTTCAGGGTAGGTTCACGCTTAAATTGGTCCAGCAGTGAACTGTTATCCCTGTGCAGCCAAGAGGCTTTCCAGGTGGCTCTGGATGGTTCTCAGTCACTGAGCCTATGGTTTTTATTTCTTTCCCTTTTCAGCTGGACCCAAAAATTGCCACTTGTGGATGGCAGCACTAAGCTGAGGGGGAAGGTGGGACCCTGCACCTCAGGACAGTAAAGGACCAACAGGCCAGATCACACAACTGACTAAAGGAAAATGCAAAATTGCACTATTGGTCCTGAATTTTCAGTGTGCTGAGGAAGAAGATGTTATCCCAAGCTCCTCCACGGTCACCACTACGACTAAGAACCCACTGAGGTTTTCATCTATAACATCCTCTTTCAACAGTGCTGCCTATTAAAGGTCTCCAGATCTCCAGGTCTGCTGACTTCTGGCAGACCTTCCTATTTCTGGTGCATTTGAAAGAAAAAAACATCTATTGTCAGATTTTATGCCTTTGGCTAGTTCTTCCTCAGAATCTATTTTCGTGAGCCATACTACAGTTCTAACTCTGCACGGTTCAAAGTCTTTTCTCCTTTGTTCATATTTGCAATTTTGAACCAAGACTTCTTAATTCTAAATTAGGATGTTTAGAAGCCACTTAACCACGCTGTCTCTTTTGGTGGCTGTACTCCTAATAGATTTAAAAAAAAAAAAACAAACACAAAAAAACAAACAAACAAAAAGGACAAAACCAAACCAACAAAACCACCAAAACAAAACAACAACACAAAAACAACAGGAAAAAAAAAAAAAAAAAAAAA
>NW_020955926.1:125142-248197 GCF_003031625.1 Empidonax traillii
TCTGAGCTACCTGACGTGAAACATGAAGAATTAAATTTACTGCCACTCTTTCTGTCCCCTCCCAGTTCGCAGCCTCAGTCTGACATGTTTGGCATGGATGCATTTTAAGTCAACCATGAAAGAAGGCCACAAATACATTTACTGAACAGAAACCAGAAATAAAATTATAAGTGACCAGCCTTTGTTTTTGTACAAAAAGTTTGAAAATAGATGGGTCTTGGCTGGCTAGCCATTCAAATTTCACACCCACAGCTCACAGTTCAGGTCCCTTAAAATCATAGAGTGGCTGAAGCTGGAATGGATCTCTGGAGGTTTCAACCCCCTGGCTCAAGCAGAGCCATCCAAAGGCAGCTTTTGAATATTCCTAAGGAGGGAGACTTCCCTGACCTGCTGGCAATACTTTGACTAATGCAGAGCACGAAACCATTTGCCTGAGCTCCACTACAGGGGCTCATTCACCTTGGGGTCCACCAGAATCCCCAAGTCCTCTGCAAAGCTGCTTTCCAGCTGCTCAGCCTCCAGCATGTCCTTGTGCCTGGCATGATTCCTTTCCAAGCACACTTCTCTTTGACACAGTCAGCATTGGTATCTACTATTCTTTTAGTCACCCATGGTAAGTTCCAAATGCTTTACTAACTTTGAATTATGTCTGATGAATTTTGTGCAGATTTAATAGGACCAGTCACAGAACACAGACCTGAAAAGCTTCACTTCTTTTCCCTGTGTTTTGAAAACAGTCCGTTTATCTCTCCCCTTTATTTCTTACCCTTTAAGTTGGAGATCATTTTTTCTGCCTACTCAACTCCTGATTTTCAAGCACATTTTTCTGAATGTCCAAATCTAAGCTGAAAGTGTCAAGATAGCGATCTATAAAAGCACTGATTTCTTCCAAACACACGATTTTCCATTACAGAATAACTGAATAATTAAAGGTAGAAAAGGCCTCCAGGGTCATGAAGTCCAACCTTTGACTGAATATCACCACCCCCACTAAACCATATCATGAAGTGCTAAATTTCATATTTTTTAATCACTTTTCCAGCAATTCTAATGGCAATTCATGGCATTAAAATCCTAGCAATTTACAGCATTAACACCAGCTCTCCAGCTATGGAAACCAGCTTCCTAATCCAGTTCTCAGGGTTATTTCTACAACTCTAAGACAGACCAGCAAATGCATTTGTTGTGTTCCATTCCTCTGTCGTCAAGGCAGAGCAACAGACATTGCTGCTGTTTAGAGATTTTCTATGTGAGTTACCCTTGGAACATCACCTGATCATGGTGATTTGTTGCTGTTCATTCTGTCAGCCGGTTATGAGACCTTTCTGTGGTGCCTGTGAAGCCAGACATTGCTCTTCAGGGTAGGTTCATGCTTAAATTGGTCCAACAGTGAACTGTTATCCCTGTGCAGCCAAGAGGCTTTCCAGGTGGCTCTGGATGGTTCTCAGTCACTGAGCCTATGGTTTTTATTTCTTTCCCTTTTCAGCTGGACCCAAAAATTGCCACTTGTGGATGGCAGCACTAAGCTGAGGGGGAAGGTGGAACCCTGCACCTCAGGACAGTAAAGGACCAACAGGCCAGATCACACAACTGACTAAAGGAAAATGCAAAATTGCACTATTGGTCCTGAATTTTCAGTGTGCTGAGGAAGAAGATGTTATCCCAAGCTCCTCCACGGTCTCCACTACGACTAAGAACCCACTGAGGTTTTCATCTATAACATCCTCTTTCAACAGTGCTGCCTATTAAAGGTCTCCAGATCTCCAGGTCTGCTGACCTCTGGCAGACCTTCCTATTTGAGGAGCATTTGAAAGAAAAAAACATCTATTGTCAGATTTTATGCCTTTGGCTAGTTCTTCCTCAGAATCTATTTTCGTGAGCCATACTACAGTTCTAACTCTGCAGGGTTCAAAGTCTTTTCTCCTTTGTTCATATTTGCAATTTTGAACCAAGACTTCTTAATTCTAAATTAGGATGTTTAGAAGCCACTTAACCACGCTGTCTCTTTTGGTGGCTGTACTCCTAATAGATTAAAAAAAAAAAAAAACCAACACAATAAAACAAACAAAAAAAAAGGACAAAAACAAACCAACAAAACCACCAAAACAAAACAACAACACAAAAACAACAGAAAAAAAAAAAAAACAAGAAAGAAAGGGAAAAATGGGCACATAACTTTTGCTCTGAAAGGTGTTTCTAAGGCAGGCCAGCCTATATAGAAGGATGCTAAATTTCCAGTTTCAAAGCAAATACAAACACTTGAACACCTGAAAAGTAATGTTTAACTTAACTCAGAAGGAAGTTTTAATTTTGCAAACCAGATATTACTCTGAAATAGTTTAATTTTTCACCCTTGAGCTTACCATAGCAAGGGTTTGTCTGCCACATGTGGTATTAATCCTTCTCTAGAACCATCAACCTACATAAATTGTATCCAGAAAGAACCCTGGGCATCAAACCATGACAATTTCTGAGAGCTCTCAGGAGCTGACCTATGTCTCTCACCAAACTGATGAGACAGACATTTCTCTGTGAAAACAATTCTATTATTTTCTAGTTTCTTCACCCCCCTTTTGTAGACCAGAGACCACTAACTAGGTCCTCCTAGAACTGATGGCACGGAACAGCCAGGTTTCTTTTCAGACCAAGCAAACCAGTCCCCATTCAGAGAAATTTATCCAAAACACCACTGATGGAATTAGGATATTTTAGTGACAGACTGAGTCACAAATACACGATTCCCAACCGCTCAATTTATTAGGTCATATAACAGTGAAAGAATTTGATCATAACATTATAACACAGCTGCTTTATTTCAGATGTGGAAGGAGTCCAAGTATTTGATAATTATGCTGCTTCAATTAGAGAGCTGCTGAAGTGGTATTGTTTGCTCCCAGGCAGGAAGCCCAGGAAGCTCATTAACAACCCTGAGGATGGGAAGGTCTGCTGGGCTGACACGCACCAGGCCATGGCAGGCGGCAGCAAGTCAACAACATGGCCCTTCCTCTGCTACACTGAACTCACCCAACAGCAGCTAAGGATAAAATCTACATCTTCAAGAAGGGGGGAAGGAAGGCACAAGAGGAGGAAGGCTGTTGGATGTAATAATGGGGCACTTATCTAAGCAGAGAAGAGCAACAAAGTTGTCTGGACCTATGCAGAGATCTCAGATAATCCTAGAATCACAGAATGGTTTGGGTTAGCAGGGACCTTAAGGACCATCTAGTTCCAGCCCCCCTGCAATAGGTGAGGGCACTCTGCACTGGACCAGGTGGAATCTCTGATAAAGATTCTCATAAATGTGACAAAGCTGATTAGCAGATCAGCAGTGTTAGTAAAATAAACATTTGCGGTCTTTGGTTTATTTCCCTGGAAATTCAACCCCATGTGCTTTTTTCCCCCCCCGTGTTGATTTCCCTGTATTAGAAAAGAACAGTTTATTCATCCATTATCTGCTCTGCCTTTAACAAAATACAGTTGTCTTATCCCCAAGGCAGTGGTGTGCTGTCAATAGTTTAATAAAGTTAATATACTCATAACTTAACCATCCCCAGCCACCAGCCCTCAGTATAGGATTAGTGTCCTCTGATGATCTGGAAATCACCCCATGCAGAAGTTGGGAAGCGTTAGCTTTTGGCTCAGCCAAGAAAAAGCCTTACACTGTTGTATTATATTGCTACTGCAAACCTTTCACTTGTAGAAGACAGACAGGGCTGGAGAAAGGTTGTCAGCATTAACCACTGTGGTTGCCATTCATGTTTGACCTTGGGAGGGAAGCAGAACAGGGGAAAACAAAGAATCACACATTATCTCTTCAAACTGCTGGGAAAAAATGTCAGAAGGAGAATCATATAATCTTCCTTTTTTACCCTCTCATCTCCTGAGAAAGTTTATCCACATCCATGTCTGTATTTAGGCTTCCTAACATTCCATCACTGATACATTTTGAGGGGCACAGAGGAGGAGAAAGGGTGAGCAGGGGAGGCTCTGCTCCACAAAATCCTAATCATGGCTGCCTAAGACACAAAAGGGTTAATATTATTATTCCCCATCACTTGCATTAGTCAGAAAACTCCAGGCAGGCTGCCAGAGCTGCCATAAAACATGAACAGCCTGAAGAGATGGATACATATGGTGGCTGAGGCAGCTCCATCCAGCTCATCTACCACTGGTATTAGTAATGCTGAAGGAAAAGGGATCTATCTGGAACACATCTCTGGGAACCCTGAATGCCTGGAAAAGGTGACAGCACTGCCAGGGAGCTGGAATATGATTTTTCAATGCCTCTGAGTACTACTGGGTTCTGAAGGTAATTTTAGGGATGAGCTAAGTGCATCGGTTTGGATATCTCTGCTTGAAGCACAGGGTTACCCTTACAGTAACTGATAGAGGAGTGAGACAGTAAATGTGGCGTTAACATGGATAGGACATGGGAGGATATAAGGAGTGTGGAACCTACAGATAACAATCAATGAAATACAATCAAAAATCCTTCAAAAGTGAGGACTTTAGAAAACCAAAATTATTTTTGAAAGCCTGGTCAGGATTCCCAGATGTTAGGTAGTGCTGGATTTATGCTGTTTTCCACATACAAACAATATGTTACAAGCCTTACTCACGTATTTTACTGTTGATGATCTCTGAATGATTCAGTGCCTTGATACAAAGCCATAAATCTGACAGCTTTCAAATGTTTAATTTTTCAAAACATGTCCTGCCATTGACTTCCCACTAGTATTTATGTGGAAACACGTGGACTGGATTTATCCAGCTCAACTTACATGCCTGCCCTAAGTGTCTCCTGAGCACTTGTATCCCCAGCCTGGGACAACCAGACCCGACTCAGCTGTGGTTTGGAGTCATTAAGAAAGAAATCATATCTACAAAGTCATAATTTTAACTTCTGAATTAAAAATTACTATTTCATTTTGACTTTGATAGTCTTTAGTCCTTCTTTAAGTAAGTTGGTATGCATTTTCTACGTTGTTAAGCAGGTTTAGTAAACACCACACTTTAAATTAGCTTCCCTAATTCTATGTCTAAGTATAACCTTCTTCCTTCAACCAGCCCTAATAACCTAACATCCCAACAGAGCCATTCAGTAAAGCTGGTAACTTGCAAATACAAAGCTGATCCTCAGATTGATATCTTGAAGCTTTATTCTGCATCACAAAATACCTCACAGTCTGTTAAACCACTGGATCAAAATGTCTCAGTACATCGACAGAAAAAAACCAAATTGTAATCACTTTTTTCCAGTTTTTTGTTTTCTCTCCATCTCTTTCAACTTTTGGGATTACATTTATAAGGGGGTTTTTCTTCCTGATTTTTTTTTTCCTCATTAGCAAAAGACTGACAAAAGAAAAGTATGAAACGCTCCAAGTTTAACTTACCAAAGATGAGTAGAGGGCAGTAAGACATCACTGTAAACCTTGTAAATACAGATTATATATATTGAAAGCCTCCAATAAAATCACACCCTTCTTGTGTTAGAAACAGACAGGGCTTGCAGAGAGCAGGAGGATCCTTTGGGATTTGTTTATTGAGCCTACCTTAAGTTTGCATAAATACATAAAACACTCAAGTCTGTGGGTGGTGTAGACTAAAATCCCATTTTATGTTTAAGGTATGAAAGAGCAGACAGGCAGGAACTTTCCCATAACTACAGAGAGAGCTGGGATTTGAAGGTGGCTCCTCCAAGCTCCAGCTGCAGGAGAGCACAGTGGGACAGCACTTCATAAAATCAGGTGTGAGACAAGATAAACCTTCAAAGCATCTCACTCTGTTTGCAACAAGCAGAAAACCATACGCAGTCTTTCTACGATTACAGAGCAAACTCTGTTGTGAGGCAGCTCTCTGTATGCACAGGAGAGACCAGGAACCAAAACAGATCAAAACTAATTAAAATAATAATTCAAAAGAGACACTTCTTCCAAAGATACCGTTGCAGAACAATAACTAAGTTGCTGGGCAGACAGGGCGTGTTTTATTAAGGCAGTGTTTCTCTAGTCAGAACCCTCTGCACTGGAAACCAAAATCAGAAGGAGGGGGAAAACAAGTTCCTGATCTATAGGAAATGATGCAATTTAAATAGCAGAAGGGAAAAAAGCCCAAACAAACAAACCAAAGACCAAAAGCAAAAAAAGCAACAAAGTGCTGATATTTTTTCCATGAAGACCTTTTGAGGACAAAAATGCCAGACAAGTGTCAAAGCAAATATGAGGAATTAGCCAATAATACAAATAGACTCAACAAGCCTGCCTGAAAAAATAAAGCTTCCTACTGAGCCACTGCTCGGTGGCAACTCAAAACACCAACAGTTTGGCACCAGGTTTAGCACTGTTTATATTGTATATTGCTCCCTATTGCCAGAGCCCAACAAAACCCAGATTAACTCAAGATAATGATGAGATTTTAATGACATGTTGAGAACCACATATGTTTTCCCTTCCCATACAGAGTTATAACAAAAATGTTAAAAGAGGAGAGGTTTTATTTTCAACTATAATTTTTCTAAGATAATGACAGAAAATATCTCTGGATTTAAAAATAGTGAAAAAAACATGAATATGTGAAGCACAAGTATTAATTAGAAGCACAAGTAAGAATTAGAAGTTTACTATATGGATATTTCTAGTATTTTCCTTTTTGTAGTTTTTTGTACTTTTCTCCAGTGAATAAACAACATTTTCTAAAACATGGATTTGCACAATCCTGTCAGTTTATAAGTTAATGCTTAGAATGGGATCATACATCTCCCAAAAACTTCCATTGTGTCACTGATCTGCTGTTTATTATGAGTAACTGTGTTGAAAACTCTCTGGGTGGATAACTGCCTGGCAGCAGCATTTTCACATAAGATCATCACTAAAAAAAAAATTAGAAATAAATAGCTTTTACATCTTGCTACATCAAAAGGTCCTTAGAAAAAAAATATGTAAATTGGATTAATGACATTCATTTGTACATTAAAAGCAGCAAAACAGAGGATAGAAAACTACTTGAAATATCAAATGTTTTTTAATATTCAGAGAGTCAAACTGAAGCTTCTCTACTAATTTAGCAATTAGATATGGGTTAGTATGCAAATGAATGAGGAATTTAATTTACTAAAATTTCCTCTGTAATGCCAGGAAGGTGACAATATTCCTGTCTGAGAAATGTACTCTTGGTGAGTTTTACACCAGTGTCACATATAATGGCATTCACATTTTAATGTTCCAAACACTTCCTGTTAAACACAAGAATTTATCATCTAAACCCTGCAGAGATGGAAAAACCTGTCCACAAACCATTCTATTCCAGTGACAAACATTAGCATTAATAGCACTAAAACATTCAGCACATGAATAGATCCTATCTATACAAAATCAATCTAACTTTTGGTTTGCATCATTTGCACCAGACAGGACTAAGTCATGTTTCTTTAACTTCAGAGATGCCAAAGAGAAGCATAATTTTTCAAAACTGAGGTTCTCACACCTGTTCAGGTGGAACAAGACTCATCTAGAAAAAATCACCTCAAGATAAACCTTCAGGAGACCCAACAGGACAAGTCCAAGCACCCAGTTCTGGGCCCACATTGTAAGAAAAACGCAAGAGGACTGAACTCTGAACAGCACTTCTGAAAAGGTTTGCATGGAATACAGAGAAGAAACAGAAAAACTGCAGAAAAATGAGGAAGAACTGTAGAAAATGAGAAAAAGATGAAAAAAAAAAATTGGGAATAAATATCCCTAGTCTAATGAGTCTTGGATAACAGGTGCCGACATAATTTCCAGCTCTGAAGAAAAACACTTCTGTACACTTGTTTTCTATTAAAGATATCAAAACTATTCTAAAAATGCACAGGGAATAATGGGAACCAAATAGCAAAACACATCTCCAATTCAGTTCCCAATCTATATGCTTTTTTCCAAGCCAGTTCCATAACAGCTATAGTCAATAAAGCATATTTAGGTACAAAAATAACAAGAAACTTCAAGAAAATGATTATAATAAATGCTTTGCTGGTCATTTAAAAAGAGCTTTCTCTTTAATTTAGCAGTGAAAGTGAGTCATAATCGTCCTCAGTGTAAATAAATACACCAAATGCAGTTAACAACTTACAAGTCTGTCAACAATGACTATTGCCCCTCACAAATCTATCTAGCACTGAAAATCCAAGCTACAGGTTGAGTACATTTTAAAAAATTGTTTGAAGAACAATTCTGAAAGAAAAAATGGCAATAAAAATATCAGGGAAGTTCATATTGTGAAATAAAAAAGGATTATTGGACTTTGCTGCTTATATTTCTTTGAAATAAAATACAACATCGTTAAGGCAGTCCTTTGGTATCTGACTCATACATTCAGCTTTGGTGAGTACAAAGCCAGAGCTCTGCACATTTCCTCACCTGTTTTAGCAAGGTTACAACTGTAAATGAACTCTTCCATGACTTTTTTCTATGTACTCACACACTTTTAGATTTTTCTCTTCATAAGCAAATAAAGACACATTACCTACTTTTATCCTATCACCCTATTTACCTAATCTTGAAAAATTCCATTAAATCTTCCACGTATTACTGGGCCAATTTTCAGTGCTCTGATCAGCAAACCCTTCAAAGACCTTGAAGTCCAACCCCATCCAGACCCCCAAACAGAAAAGGTGTCCCTTGCCATGGAGACCACACAGGATTCCTGTTTTGAAAACTGACACGCAGAACTCTCCCCAAGAACAAATAGTGTTGTGACAAGTGAAAACTCTGTACCATGAGATGAGGAGAACTAGAAACCCAGCTCCTCGAGCTGCTGCCAGAATGTACGAAGCAAAATAGCCACAAAGGATTTCTGTTCTCCATGTTAACATCCAAGAGTCTCTGCAAAGATTCATATCAGTGTCCTGTTAGGATATAAAATGTTATTTCTGATCTACTGATTTGAACTATATTTCAATTTGCTTATTAGATAAATTGGATGAGTCCAGTAACAAGCCACAGGAAACGCTTCGCAGAGAAACAAAACAAGGCGGGGATTTCTTGGAAAGTCTTCCATGACCGTCTCCCTCACCTCCTGCACAGTTGCACAACAAGTTTTGGAGAAGCACAGCAAGTCTGGGTGGGATGATCACCCATTTATTGGGATCAGCCTCCAACACTGAACATTCCCATGGAACACCATCAGCAAGATTTTCATGACATCATTTGCCAAACTATATTGCCTTGTATGTGCATGTCTGGATCACTTCTATTTTCTGTACTATCCAGAAAGTGTAAGGTCCCAGATTAAACTGAGAGGCAGGGCAGAAGTTTGTGATTTTTTCTTATACCTACAGTCAGACAAGGAGGAGAAAAGAAACAGGGAAGAAAGCCTTCTCTCGCTTTTTAAAGTAATTAATGGATTAAATCCGAACTCACTCTTCTATAGAGGACACATGCTGGAAACTAAATACAAAAGAAATAATCAAAGGAATGCAGAGCTTCTGCGAGATCAGATCCAAAAGTTCAGAATTTCTTCAAGTCAAGTGTTTCTGCAGCTCCTATCACCCACACAAAAGCAGTGGGGAGCCTGTTCTGTGTACTAACACAGAGTGATTTATCTAACCCCTCTGAAACACTGAAAAGAGCTTATGAATCTAATTCCACAGAATAGGTTAAAGGATTATGATTTTCAGGAAAACTTGTGAAGTAAACTAAATTACTACGCTACGTGTCAAGTTATAGAGTCTTCATTTTCTTTTCCATATTGGGAGATGACAGCAAATACATATTTGAGAGAAGCTATTTCTTCAGAAAACCTGAAATTTTGGGTGGGGAGGAACAGGTAGGAAGAGAGGGGAAGTTTACTGCTATCAAGTATATGATAATCAGATGTTAATCCTCTTCCTTCTAACCTCTGCACAGACCTGGGGTTCATGAAATACAACCAGCAGGTGAATTGAGCATTTCAGCATCACACAACTTGATTGCCAGTCTCAGAATAAGAGAAAGAAAACTGTCAATATAAATAAATAAATAAATAGATAAATAAATAAATAAACCATAATATATCTCATTGTAAGATTTCTCCTGCTTGTAAGATGCTTGCACCTTCTCAAAAAAGGGGCAAAAAAGAAAAATGCCACGTTTATAGATCAGTTCTGCTGCAGCCCATAACAACAGGAATTTGCCACCTCACTCTCCACCATTTAAAACAATTCATCTGCTTTCCTTCACCTCCAATGTTGCAATTAAAAGACACTGCATTTTCTCCCCTAAAATACCAGGCACAAGCACTGTTTTTCATATAACTCCATTCCAGTAACCAGGTTTCCATAGTATCAAGAGGCTAAAAAAAGCTAACGGGCTTCAGAGAAATTAATTTTAATATAATGTCTCCTGGTAATCGGCAAACCATACTGCAAAAGGGCAGTTATTTATTTGGGCTGTTAGTTTTAATACCTAATCCCAACACCTAAGTGCTAAAAATTGAAGAGATGGATTATTCTTGTATTACTTGAACAGAGGACAGAGATTTCTGCACGAGGGAAGATCATCCATGGCTGTGCTTTCTGTGAAACACTGGATGGCCAGGATGGCTGGATGCCACTGCGTGGCTTCTAGGTGGCCAAGAGCTGCCTATTTACACTAAGCAGCTCATCCAAATATAAGCTTTTGTATATCTTCAGACAAATTTGCTATTTTTGGAGGGGTTTGTAGTAGGAAGTCAGGGAAATAGTGGTTTTCATAATCACTACGAGTCAGAAAGCTCCCTCTGGATAGCTCCACACTCCACACACAGTCCCAGGAGCTTTGGCAGAATCCCTCAGAATAGAAATGCTAGGAAATTCCCTCAAAATTCAGTGGTATTTAGGTCCAAATGCCTAAAAACAGAGAACTGAATGGACACAGCTAATTCTGACTGTTGCTGTCATTATCAACATAATTCCTTCAAAATCCTCCTCTCAATGAAGCATAAAAATCAGTTCTCAGTTTCAGTTACTTGTTAAATTTCTGGGAATCAGATAAATATCACTATTTTCTCTTGCACCTTGGGACACAAGCCCAATATACACTTCATAAAGAGTCAAGGCTAAAGGAAAATGATTGCCAGTTTTGCTCACAGCCTGGAAAGCAAAGTGGTTTAGTTTTTGTCTGCTCTTCAGTCTTATTTGAAAGCATATTGTTTGCTTATGCATGAATAACTGAGCTCTTCTAAGAAGCAAATTATTTTTTGTCTACCCATTTCCATCTATGTTGCAAAGGTAACAGTCTTATTAATGTATTCTTAGAATAAAACAGGGTTTGTTCATCCTTTTTATGATTACACTGAGCACCTCTGGAATACCATCACTTCCCACAGGTTAGAGGAGGCATGTAAAGAATAGATAAAAAGAACAATCAAAAATAATGATGTACAGTGTTTTTGTGAAGATCTAAAGGCCCAACAATTTCATTCAGCTGCCACCATCCACTAAAAACATAAATTAGGAAAAACAAACAAACCCAAACCTTTACTCACTGAGTTTAAGTGGAAAGAAACAAAAAGAAAGCAAAATACTTCTCCATCAAGGGAAAAATTAATCCACTTGGTTAGACTGTGCAGCTACATCAAACTTATCAGCACTTGTACTACAGCTGCTCTTTTTCCAAGACCCCACTGTCCCAACTCTCCAATACATCTACAATTACACTTACGTAGAAGAATTCCAAAACCAAAACAGGAAGAGAGTTTTCTTTGGACTCTGACATTTGAAGAAGTGTCAGGGGTTTGCTTGTGCTTAATAAACATCATTTACAGATGATACCAAGAGGATGAGGAGTAACTGGTTAACAGAAATAAGCTTTTTCCTCTAATGGTTGGTTCAATCAAACTATGTGTCAATTAAATAGACAGATTTAAAAATAATGGTGGCCAGAATAGGATAGTTGTGTATATAATTTATATAAAATCCTAGAATGGTTTGGGTTGGAAGGTACCTTAAAGACCATCCAGTTCCAACCCCACTATGGGCAGGGACTCATAGATATATAGATATATATAGATATATAGATATATATATGTATGCACTCAAGCACTGCAGTGCTCCTGCAGCCTTGGCAAATGCCTCCTCATTAAAAAGATGCAAGAATCCTGTTTGTAGAGCTGAACCCAAACCTGCACTAGATGCTGTCTAGGAACAGAACAGCTCCCTGCCTGGCTGTTCTCCTGCCAAAGGGGAGGCTCTGCAGCCAAGCAGCCAAATTGGCACCAAAAATGCCTAATGCAGGACAGGACCTCACTCTTCTTGCCCACCAAAAGGCCTGAGTGTGAGAGGCAAACACAGCACATGAATTTGTGAGAATAATGTTGGGTTTGCTCCATTCCTCCTACACACAAGACTAGGGAGGCTCTTCCTAAATTCTGCATGGAGCTGGATCCACACTGCCAGGAGGGGACGGGCAAACTTTGGCAATGGGATAATCCCTCTTCCTAAAAGGACACCAATGAAGCCTCCCTTTATTTCCAAGAGAGAAAAAAATTCGTGGTCCCCATGAGGCTGAGAAAAGAAATAATTTAGATTTCTATCTGGTGGTAGAAGCCAGCAAAGTTCACACTAGAAATAAGAGAAAACTCAGCCACTGGGTAATCAGTGAAGATTACTGAGGATGGGAAGGTTTCTCTAGGTTGCTAAAAGGATTTAAATCAGAAACACATTCACCCAGCCACTGAATACCAATGTAAGGCATAACAATGCTATGCTTGCCAAAAATATTCATAATTACTGTAGTCTAAGTTGCAACAATAAAGTTAAAAGTTTGGTTTCCAGATCAGATTTGAAGTTTGCATAAAGAGCTGGAATAAAACAACACACGACCTACTGCTAAATATTAATCTAAAGTTACTTGTGGGTGTAAATTGTTAAAATATTTCAGATATTTTAAATGTCTTTTTTTTACATATAGTCAGAGGATAAATACCTTTAATATAATAATAAAATAATGCTGTCTGAAATAAAATGTCTATTTTTCACCTATCACTACTTGAAGAAAAGTTTATATTACTAAATTGTATAAGCTCTTGAGGTTAGAAAAACACATGCAATTATATTACAGACCACTTTGCATGTTTTACTATAAGTACCAACTGAAGAGTTCTGCAGTAAAATGATGAAATTTCTTCTATTACCATCTCTGGTTTTGCTCTTCAAATTAAACCTTGAATTTTGTCGTTTGCTTTCTTAAATAAATAATTCACCAGTTTTGTCTTGTTTACATTTTAACTGGAATGTAAACAAGCAGCTATGCTATTCCAAAGACAATAACATTTCCATTTATCTGGAAAAATAAGAGATTTTATGGCACAGTAATGCAAACTTCAATGCCTCATTTAGAGAACAAAAGCATTATTCTGGTAAAATATTGCAGAATTAACGGTGCTTTCTGAGTGTTGATATTACAACATTATTGTTTGCATGAGATATGCTCATGAAATAAAAACACATATCAAATCATGCAACACCTGCAAAACAAGCTGCACACTCACGAGTACCACAATAGCAAACAGTTAATAATCCTCTGGGTTTTCATTTAGAAAGACAGTCTCCATACCACCACACTAAAAAACGCCAAAAAAGCTAATCTGGAGTTGAAATAGGTCTTCCAGTTTAATGGCTTTCTTTATTCAAAGAGGGTTAGACTTGTGTATGTTAGCAAATCAGATCCCCAAAGAAAACACACCCTCAACTTAAAGAATTCCTGAAGTCATGTTTCAAGTCAGAACTCTCTGAACATTTACAAACCTGAACAGGTTCAAGTGTAGAAATCCAGTCACTGATGAATTATCAATGACTTACAAAGGCTTTGGAATTCACGATAGTTGTTGGTTTTTAAATCCCTTTCTAATGGAAACTGCAATTATTAAGTTGAATAGCACTTGCTCTAATATGCTGCTTTACTTTTATTTGTCTTTTTAATTTGGCAGACATCAAGATTCAAGAAAACATCAACTAAAATAGCGAAAAATAACAAATAGGCTTATAACAACCAAATCACAACCATCCTCCTTTTCTGATTGCTTACCAAAGCTAAGAAAAAAGTCCCATGGATTGGCACCCATTGAATTGCTCATGAAAATCCATGACAGTTGTCTCTAGCTTACTCTTTCAGCTCTAAAACTAGTCGTGCACTTTTCCAGTACATTTGATTTGTGCTCATCCAGGAAAGCCACTACACACGTCAAAATTTTTATCACAAAATCATGACTAGGTTTTGAGGAAAGAGAAAAAACATATCCAGTCAGAAATTTCCATGGAGACTCTGTGAACACTGTTTCCAAAGGCATGTGCAACATTAAAGTCTGACATCTCATGCTAAAACTAATTGTACAGGTTGAACAGGTCAGTATTAAAGTATTTAATATAGAAAAACTGACAACTTGATAAAACCTCAGTCATAGGGTATCATTCCAGCCCTGTTGCAGCTAATACTAATCCATTTACCTTTTCTTCCTTTTCTGTATAGATCTTTTATTTGTTCTGCTCGACATGCATCAACTCCAACACTGAATTATCACTATGCTTCGTAGCTGATTTTGAAGTTTTACCCCCTTCAGAAGTTTCCAGACCAGAACTGCACATGAAGAAACGATGCCTTGCCTTCTCCCACCCTTCTGATGTCTCCTGCTTCCAAAGAAAAGATCTAGCTTCCTGTCAAACCTGCCTTTCTAGAGTGAGCCTACTCTTATCTCCATGACTGCAAGCCACTGACCCTCCTCAAGAAGCAGTGAAACATCTGCTCTCCCTCCCACTGTGCCCCTGCCAAAGTGGACTCTCCCTTCTCTAAAGCCTGTCACTTGCTGCAAGTGTTATAAATGGGACTAATTAGGATCCTAGTTGCCCATTAACTCTTTTATTATCCATGTGACATTTATGATGAATGCATTACGTTACTTACAAATGGTCGAGGTGGCACTTACACATAGCAGCATAAACTTTAGAGTCAGGGGAGAAATCATTCAGCACTAAGACAGGCTAACTGCACCATGTAAATCGAAATCCTCTGGGTTCAACACAAGAAATAAAGGAGTCTGGCATTCCTACAAGTGCAGGTGGACCAGTCACTTCTATTTCAGCAGCAAGATCTTTTGCATCACTGTAAATACCTTCAAAGATGGCTTTCTCTCGTGGCCAGTACTGAGCGCTGCACGTTGTTCATATAAAGAGGAAAAATCCCTGCCTTTCTCCAACACAAAAGTCTTCAGCAACAGCAAAGTTGTAATTTCTCGAGATTAGCATTTCCTCACAATTAAGTTGCAAAATTCAGAAGGGAATAACCCCGATGAACATAAATTACACAAAATGGATTTGATTTGCATGTAATAATGGCTTCTTCCGGAATTAATTACAGATATGCTGGAGTATGGCTTAACGTTCTGATTCAGCAATGGATCTGCATGTTTAACTGCTCTTCTATGCTACGGCTAGGAGTAAATTGTCTAGACAATTAATTATCATTCTTCCCTCATTTGCCAAAAAAACCCAGTAAAGCTTTGTACAGAACGAGTTCTTGCATCCCTTCAGAGATCTTTAGAAAATCCATAGGCATAGCTGTCATTCTGTAATGCTCTCCATTAAACTGCACATTATTCACCATCAAATCTATCTGTGAAATCTGCCAGTAGAGACTATTCATACTTCCTAAAAGCCTAACAAGAAATCAACTTCTAAAAATAAAGCCCTGTTTAAAAAGCCCCACCTAACACCAATAATGATAGTTTTGAAAGGATCCTCTCCCAGAGAACACAACAGTACAATTTTTAAGCTGGTCTTTAATGGTTTCTTAAATGCTTGTTTTTAAGTAAACAAACAGTAAGGGAAATGTACTTTGAAGGCAGAGATAAAAAAGCACATCTATTTACTTTAGAAGCCTGCAAAGCCTGTTCTTCCATTGCTCCACTGCGAAGAAGTGGTGCAACTATTTAAATTCAATCACCATGGGATTTCAAGGCACACAACAGAAAAAAAGCTGCATATTATACCCTCTCCCCAATGGAAAGAGCGGCTCTGCAGAAGTAAATGTAGCATCAGCAAATACTTTCCCAGTATAGATATGTGATGGAAGGAGGAAGCATAAAATAAATCAATAGATCTTACAGACAAGACTTGATCAATCCATCCCAAAAGATCTATTTTCAGTACCCAATTGAACAGAATCACAGCATCCCTTTGTTGGTCATGAAAAGGTTGTGGGGGGAGGGAGAGGAAGAAAATCCCAAATCATGATTTTACTGCAAACTGCCCAGTAACACTCAAAAGGAGAACCAACTACTTAAACAAAACCTAAAATACTGATCAAAAATCCTCCAAAATATCAAATGTGGAGGTACTGAGGGTATGGATGGAGTATTTAAATATACCCCTTTTTACAAGGTAGTTTATACTGCAATAACATCCACTTTTCTTTTCTGTATTTACAGTGCACTGTTAGAACAATTCAATTTCAAGCCAAAGTAATTTGCTTTATTCTCCATGGTTACTAAACAGCACCAGACCTCAGATATTTCTCATCGCAGAAAAAGTAATTAATTTTGGTTACTTTCTAAAAATACTCAGAAGAGGACTGATAGCCTACAATAAATATTGAAAGTAATCTATATGTCTTAATTCAAAGAATAAACCATCCCAAACATCTCTGAGAGTGTATTCCCAAAGAACAAAAAGAACAAGCAGAAAATTCCCAGCCAAGCCGACCACTGCTCTCTGTAACTGCTTTCCTAAATGCTGCTCGAGGTTTTCAAACAGATCAAGTGAAGCACATTACTGGTGTTAGTCCACAAAACTTCCTGCTCAGAAGCATCACACACTTTTCCCAAAGCCAGCTCTGCAGTGGGAATGTCCCTGCTTCCCAACAGAGCACTGAGAATCAAATGTCAGGATCTCCTACCTCGATCAAAAAGTCTCCAGTTCTCAGGCCAGCTTGCCATGCTACTCCCCCTTCATCCACAGATTCCAAGTACTGCAAAGCAGGAAAGGCTGGAGTTGGGGTGAATTCTTCAATTGGTGTGTCAGCTTTAAAAATAAATACCACATTAAAAAAAGAAAGTTATGGAGTGCTTGCAAATACCACTTGACTACAGGCCTATTATTGGCCATTCAAATTTCGGGTTAAAAAATGGTGGGTGCTGAAAGTAAGAGCATCCCAGAGGAGATCAGGATGTGGGGACAGAGAGAAATCTTTCTGCAATAGCCATCCACAGGTCTTCAATTCAGACTGGAAAATACATGCTTCTTTACTGACTCAACCCGGATCAAAGCTGGATCCTGAGTATTCAGGATATTCAGTATCAGTTCAAGTAACCCTTTTGTGTGCCTGGCAAAATGCTTGAAACTCTGTCAACATCCACCCAGAAATGAATGATGTACTGTAGCCAGAGGAGAGCTCCTGGCCAAACTGAGGGGGGTGAAGGGTGGGGTGGGAAAGGATGACAAAGATCAAACAGAATTATTCCTTCTCCATGTAGATGTGTGTAATAAAAAAGATACCAAAATAAATCCCTTTTTAGGAAAGGAGGCACAGCTGGCCCTGTAACAACCTTCCCTCTCCCTGTGTCACGTACACAGACAAGCAGGAAAGTCCTTGGGTCTTTCACCTGAGGTGCCCTCCCTGCTCCAGAGAAAATCTGGGGAGAATTGCTGGGCTTACCCAGAGGGAGTAACCTCTGCTCAAAGCACAGATACCTCCCACCAGTGCTCAGGGAAAAGGTTGTGCTGTTGCCTTTCCTATTTACAACTCCAAAAATTTTATTTACCTAAGCCTAGAAAAGCTTTTACAACCCTGAAAATCTATGGTGGCTCTGCTTTAGGGGTGGGGAAAACAGGGAGAGCAGAAACCATGTCCCAAGAACGAAGACATGGAATAATTTTCGTGCTCAAGCAAGGCAAGGGAGAACCCATGTAAAATGAGGGGGAGCGAGAGATGGGACATACCATCATATATATATTTTTTAAATACAAAAGGAGCAAAATGCACTGGAAGTTAAAAAGCAGAGCATTAAATAGAATGCCTTTTTTAACTCTTTAAAAAATTGCCATTATTACAGATTTTAGCCTACAGGAAAGTACCATGCAGTTTAACATATGAACAGCTTTAAAAATGAGCACACTACAGGCCATGCAACATACATGCAGCTTCTGAAGATATAAAAAAAAAAAAGATCATATTTTCATACTAAAACTGCACCAATGTCACCTTGCAGAAGATCCACACCTAATTTAAAGAAAATATCACTCTCTTGTCTATTCCTACTCGCAGACCTATTTAAATAGACTGACATATGAAATAAAGAAGCAGGTTTTATAAGGAAAGCAGGTTTCCCACAGTTAGGTAAACTGCATGCCAAAACAGGTTAATGACAAAATATCACATACAGCAGCACAATAAAAATACAAAACTTTCTCCACCCTCCCCAAACGATTATACACTGCTTCTCCTATGTAAAAATGCAAACTGCTTCAGACAGAAGCCACTAAAATCCATCTGAGTAGTACAGCATACAGAGAATCCTGTTGTCTAGCAACCAAGTGCACCAAGAATAATTCCTGCTTATAATCCAAGATGTATAAATTTCTTTATGCCACTGCATATCACACACACATACACAGAAGCACATACCTTTTGCCCCTCTGAGCACAAATCCAAATCCTTCATTGTCTTTTTTCTGCAGGACCACTGCCTTTTCTTCTATTATGCAGTCACTGTAGAGAGAATTCCGAGGATAGCGACCATTATTACATCCCTTCATCACCACTGTAGTAGCTGCTCCTCCAGTGTGCAGGTTCATCATCATCACAGCCCGTTAATCAAATAATATTGCAGTAACCAAGCATGGGAAAAAACAGAACAAATAGCAGCGAGGGGAAGACAAAGATTGAGCTTGATGATAAAAGAGAACATGACAAAGCAACTTAAAAGGAATAAAAAAGGCAGAGAGGGAAAATAAAGAAGAAGAAATCATGCATGGTGGTTTGTGTTCTATATGAATGACTGGATGAACATGTGATCATGTAATCTGTGGGCTAGCTAGGACTCTAAAAGGAAAAAAAGTAAGTGAACTGAACGACAGTATCATTAATAAACTCCTCAATCGTGGATGTACCAGATGCATCTTCTAGTGAAGCCAAAATGAAACCAACCAGAAGAAAAATGAGGCAGCATTTTAAATTTAAAGATAATAAATTATGATTTTCTATTAGCTAACTAAAAGGCACAAATATATTCTGAAAGCTATGCCTTGCATCAAAAGCCCTTTTTCAATCCTATTGAATGTTGCATGCTGCAAGAATCCCACATGATCATCTGACAGCCTACAATGCTAACAACGTGCAGCTGCCTTGGCGTCATCAGGCACAAATTTCCACAGCATCAAGAATCTGCATAATCGAAATAGTAACAAGGCATGCACAAGCAGGAAAAACACATTTCTAAGGAATATTTCCTGTCCTCTGATAAACAATTAATATCATAAAACAAGGAGATGGTGTAAAGGACTATTTATGTAAGCAGCGTTCCCTTAAAGAGAAAGTAGCCTTAGGAATCTTGCTGTCATTGGCTGAGATAAAAGCAGATGGTAGATGAAGAAAATGCATAAAATACACATTAAAACGGGACCTTTCAGATACAGCAAATGATCTGTAAAAGCCCTACATTGTTTAGTACCTTTCATTAAACTAGGTTACTAAAAACAATCTCCAAGCAAAAAAGGCAGGAAAAAAAAATTTGAAAGCTCTTTTAGGTATAAAATCATTGCACAGCACAAGTTGCATGCCATTTTTAGCAATAAAGGCAGTGTCAGGGCTTAAGTGCATAAATTGCTGCTCTAAAATACCAACAGGACTATTTCA
Organism: Empidonax traillii; assembly: GCF_003031625.1. Classification (NCBI taxonomy): domain Eukaryota; kingdom Metazoa; phylum Chordata; class Aves; order Passeriformes; family Tyrannidae; genus Empidonax; species Empidonax traillii. The sequence goes on from NW_020955926.1 coordinate 144,983, forward strand.
GGTACAAAGAAGTATGAGCAAGTTTTCTTTTAATTTTTTACCACCCAACTCCTGCTACCACTGGTCTCATACAGAATCCAGTGTCTAAAGCAGATCATGAAAGAAGAGCCCAGAGCTGCTTCAGAGCCATTAATAACCCCATAGGGGAGGAGGAAACTAGATAACGAAAAATTGGTGTGACCTTTTTATTTACTGCTCTGAACAAAGAGAAGGATGATGATATCAAGACACCAATGGACAGCCTCCAAACTCCAGATTTTTCATGTGTCACAGACTTGCTTTGCTGACTTTCCAACTCCGAGGGATGAAACCTCACATTACTGCTAAGGCAGTGATGTAAGTATGCCTTCCAAATCACAGAACAGTTAACACCACATAAGAATTAAAACTACCATCTCCCGTGAGCAAGAGATGATCTCCATAAGTACCACCAGCTCTTTCACACTGTCTCTCAATTTACTATTATTTACTGTATCATTCAGACATTATCTTTTCTAACAATTAACACTCCTGCTATGGAAAGGATATAACAAGAAAATGCCTGTTTATTGAGGAAGCCAAACACACTCCTGTTCAGGGATATCAGGGTGGGATGGAACATGCAACTCTCAAAGCCCATAGTGGAGCACCAGAGCTCTTCATCACCATCCTGATGTTATAAAAGCTCACAGATCCTGCTGCTGTATTGGCTTATTTCCTTCATTCCACCACTCCCATTTTCCAGGTGGGGCTCTGTCCTCATCCACTGAAGAGCCAAGCCTTTTTCTCAATAAAACCATTTCCTTCAAGTTTCCTTGTAACCAGCCAATGGCTTAACAGAGGCTGGAAGGCAGGTGAGAACCTGATCACAGCAAGGCTTTGGTTCAAAGAACACCTCTCCCCTACCCAAGTCCCACTCTCCTCCCAGTTCATTAGGATACAGAATTTGAAGTTTATCAGTGCAGTGCCTCTGCAAACCTTGCTCTGATTCTTTCATCTCTGTTGACAAAGCCAAACAAAACCATAATATCATTCCTTAAAAAGCTGAAGGTTGAAGTTAGAAAAACAGTGCTCAGAAAACTCGGGATCAGTTTCCCTGATCAACATAAGGCATCTACAACTAAAAAAATAGGCACCTTAAGGTCCTTCCACACTTGGCAAATGAAATAAATGGGTATGTTCAAGTAATATTCAGATTAAAGTATAAAAAATACATAGGATTTTCTTTTCATGAACAGCACAGTTATTGCATAAACTACCCAGTTTTATACTTCAATTTTGATATATAAAGTGAGAATACTAAACTGCCAACATTTTACAAAGTTTTGAGTTTTACATCCAATGGGGAGGGAAGAGGGAAGGGAAGAAGCAGCACAATGGGATTCTTGGTAAGAAAACACACAAACTGATCTCTATTATTTGACAAATATACCTTACTAATATAGGGTATCAGTCACGTTCTATGTAATGAAAACAACATCACAACCTGTAAAGTAAAAACATAGGTCTGAAAAAACGAGATGTGTAGGCATTTTTCCTTATTTATGTACTAGGAGAAGTGGACCTGCAATAATCTCATGGCATGAGCAGTTAAAACTTGTTAAAGCAAAAAAAGAAAGCAAACTGATTCTCCACACACCCTCAGTGCTGCAGAGTGAAGAACCAGCAGCAGAAAAAGGGATGGAAAACCAACAAGCACATAAAAGTAACTGAGCTTGCAACCTCCACACCCCTTCTCCCAGCAAACTCACTCTGAATTCCCAAGGGGAGGGGGCAGAAGATGGGGAAAGTTTAACCCCTGGCTGTTTGCAATGTGCTTTTTGTTTTCTTTGCCATGAGGGTTTTATTGTCTCAGAGTCAGGGTGGATCCCTCCACTCGAGGTCTGCTCACAGTCTACCTTGTCTTGGCAGGCAAAGTGGTGCCAAATGTGAAAAGTAGGTCAAAATTTCTCACCATGAGCCTTCTTGGCAGCAGTTCTTTGATCAGGAAGGTGTTGTAAATACTTAGCAGCAGAATTCAAACAAGGTAGAGCTACCAGTGACACATGAAGGTGATATTACATTACTAGCCTGTTCAGAGGGCTGAGCTCAAGCAAGAAGGGGCATCTCTTCCCAGATGCTTTCAGGGCTCTGCACAGCTCTACATGGGGCTAAACAGTCCCTGCTGCCTGGGATATGCCAAATTTGAACAGGTAAAATCCTTAAGGTCCATTTCTGTCCCATCTCAAACCAAAATTAAACAGCCTCCATTTCAGAGACAAGTTCTCAGAATATTACCAGTTCCACATTATGGAAATAAAATGAGTAATTTTAAAATCAATAGCTCATTACTTAAATAGGGCATGCACTACTTTGACTTGGGGCTGTGTAAGACCAAGATTCACTGCATACAAAGTTAAATGCAAAAGATATCCTACCGAGTGCAGAATATTTCTGCATGAAGCATAATCATAAAAGCGTCAGGCCAGAAAAACCCAGTCAATCTAAACCTTTGCTTCATTCAAACAGTCCAGTAAATACTAGAAAATGTACTTGTTCATCAGTTCACGTAGCTTCCTTACCAATTTAAGAATTGTGCAGAGCTGTTACTATTTCCATAATTTTACACTCTTGCCAATGGAGAAAGGGAAATACAGAGATTTACCCATGGTCAGATATGTGAGTTTTGAACTCAGCACTGTTACATTCAACATAACAACCATCATTTGTGCAGCCTTTTCAAAACAGCAAGGATTTCTGCTGAGAGCCCATTAGAATAATATTTGAGGAAGGAAGTAGAAATGTCAAGTCCTTCACAAAGATCTGCATGAAGAAAATAAAAATTGAAGCACAGGTTCCTGACGGAGGCAAACCCATGAAAAAGCTTCCCTTTTCTCATCTACAATAACTACACCCTCTCCTAAAGCATGACTTATTGCACAAGTTAAAATACTAAATTACAGATATGGAAACTACCAGGACCACAGGATGTGTTTAAGCAAGTTTGTATCAAGTATATCATTGCTGATTTCAATCTGAAAAACAGCACGTAGAGTACACTCCACTGAAAATTATCATCATTATCTGGAAACAAAAGTGCTATATGGGATATCGTCAATCTCTCCCTAAGGCAGAGAAAAAAATGAATTTAAATAGGGATTATTTTCCCAATTCTCAGCAATCATGCATGCCCTAGAAATATAATCTAAGTGGAACCTTTTCAGCTTCAACTAACCGTACCTTAGCCTTCCAAGGCAGAAGTTCTTTGACAGTTCACAAAAGAAAGTCAAATAATCAGAGTTAGAACTGAGTGAACAGCATCCTCAGCCCAGAGGCCCTTCAGTCACAGGGCTTGCTCTGCCTCAAGTGAGAAGTTATCCTTTCCAAGATGATTTCTTTCAGTTGGCTCAGTAAATCTAAATCTCTTCATTAGCTCATTTCCATGCCCTCTCCTCAGCACTCTTACAATTGCAATCTTTTTGAAAGATCTGCTGAATTTGCAGCTACATCTTAGAACAATCAAATACTCTGCCAGGTGTGATAAAACAATATCTAAATCATTGCACAAATTTATATGCAGTGTCTGAATGCAGTCACACTAATTTCTTTTCAGGCTAAGACAGCCACTTTATGGTGGTTATGTTAAACCTAGAAAAGGGAATTTGGGAAATCCTTTCACAATGAAGAGCTCTTTTCTGCATGTTCTGACAGTCAATGCATGTTAAAGGCACATCAAAAATATTCTCTCCAAGTATTTCCCTTTTTTTGCAAGTTACATGACCTGGCACCATATAAAATGGAAATTATGTCTACAGCAAATCTCACTGTAAGATATAACAAACTTCCAGTGGGAAAACATTTGCTGTTATTGCCAGAAGGGGTCAACCTTACTACTTACAGTTATCTACTCTAATGGCTTCAGGAAAATTGGCTAATCCCAGTAATGAAGGCCTCCAAGATTGATGAAGATTCTGTCTGTGACTGCCCAAGCTTCCCAGGCATTGATCATCCATCTGTGGGCCTCACAGAAGAGTCTCCACAGCCCTGGGGTAACAGGCACTGCAGCAATCAGTTGTTCACGAGGTTTTAGCTCCACCAGTGACTGTGGTTCTGTGCACAGCAATATGAAAATACACAGTCTGTCCCTGCCCAACCCACTGAGAACCCAAACACAAACACTGAGATGTGGCCAACCACATATTCACATTCACAGTAACCTGTAATGTGTTCACACAATCAGAGGATCACAGAGTGGTTTGGGTTGGATGGGAACTTAAAGATCATTTCATTCCAACCCCCCTGCCATGAACAGAGAACCTTCCACATGATGCTGTCACGTGCAGAGATCAATCCTGATTTTAGTCATGTAATGGCTGAAAGTCTAAAGGATTTTCCTTTAGAACAAATATTTACCTGGAGATTTGTAGCAAAATACATTTGGGAGGAAGAAAGTATTTTCAAATAGATGGTTAAATACCTCAACATTATACTCAGGGAAGACACAACACATCAATCGAATAGAAATATTGGGCAACAGTAAACTCTAAATTGATAAATTGCTTACTGGGCAGCTAAAGATAGGAGCTTAAGGAGTATAATGATGGTGAAATGATTAAAAAAACAATGAAGAAGGGATGAACAGAATCACACTGAACTAAAAGGTCTCCAAATCATTTTGCTATTTCACAAAAAAAAGCTCAATTAAAAATCAGGGTTGCATATGGAAGTGCAGCCAAATGTTGGTTGTGTTGGCACAGCTGGCACTGAAGCAAAAACCCTTGAGAAGTAAGAAAAGATCACTGTTACTCTTCCTTGCTCTCAGTTTCTCTCTGGCTTTCTAATTTGTGGCAAGTGACTTCAAACTGCAATAGAAAGGGCATATTCTGATTTCTCCTGGGTGAACTCAGCACAGCCACGTCTTCCTCAGCTGGCCAAGTAAAGGCATAGGAAAACAAGAAAAGATGCTTCAGCACTACTCCTACAACATTCCTATATTCATATATTTGTCTTCCCAATCTGCTGTATCAGTGCTGTTCCTCCAGAGCTCAGTAAACACCACGTACAGCTCTTTGATCAGCAGAACAGCAAGGCTGCAGACTTTGCTTTGAAATTTCTTGATGAAAGAGGGACGTGTCAAACTGCAGCATGCTTTAAAAGATGTTTAGATATTCCCCAACTGCTGTATCCAACAGGTCCCTACTCCACAGTGGGGAAATGGCACACCACAGTAAAACCTGACAGGGAACAGAAATTCTTCCACCTAGAGAGGTGTTTCATTCACACTTTTAAACAAGCACTCAAATTGTTATTGGATTTTGAATACTTGATACCCTGGGTGAAAAATGAGCAGTTCCTCACTAAGTTGCCAAAGCCACAGATATCAGTCATGAAGTGATTCAAGGAGAATCAGAAAGGTGGTGCTGCTTTTTCCAGCCTGTGATTGACAGAGGTGCCAAAAGATTAATCGTCATTACACAGAAGCAACCTATGCTAAAGAAAGTAACAGTGCAAAATTTTTCCATGGATTTATGCTATAAATCTTAAAAAATACAGGTTTTAAAAGAGGAACATTACATTTCATGACAGAAGTGCAAAGTAGCTGCACAACTGCTTTATGTAGAACCAAAGAAGAGACTTCCTCTCTCTCGGTGCACACTCTTTTATTCAGCTTTTAAATACACTTAATATCATATTCTTGATGTGTGGGAGAAGGGGATAGCTAATCTAAAGTAATACTTTTCAAGTCAATTGATTTGGCCAGTAGTACTTTTAGTTTTTCCCTCTGTTTTCACCTTAAGTTGCTGAAACTGTAACAACTAAAGTAAAATACTGATACAGTAAACCAGCAAGTCAAGCAACTTCCTGGAAATAGAAATACAGTGAAAGCTTGATTTTGTGTTATACAGGAATCTCAGAATAGGATATGAGGTGGAAAAAAATTCAATGGTAAACTTACAATCCTAAATAAACTTCTACATACACACTATATGTAGAATACATGTGCACCCATATGTATGGCTATATTGATATCCATATATTAATATACATATACACACATAACACAATGACTATTAGAGCCTTTTTAAAGGCAAATATTATTCTTTTGCATCTGCACTGGTAGGGAGGAAATAAAAAAGCATGAGGGGTGAGGAGAGTGGCAAAATGAGCTTAAAAAAGTAAAAGCTTCACTACTGTATATTATTAATTCATTTCATTTGTATTTTATAGATGAACAGTCAACCCAAATATCACACATGACAAAGCAAAAGCCATCACAAAAATGCAGGCAGGTGTTCCTCTAGCAGAGAACACCAGTTTTACAACACAGGGTCCTTCAAACTATTCTATCCAGATGTTCCATCTCTCCCATTAATATTTTGGGTTACAGAGCACTCCACTTACACCTGATAGTAGCAATTTTCAGTCTTAATTATCAAGCAATTGAGCAACTTAAGGCTGCCCTATGAAAATATTAACATTCATTGCTCCCACTATGAGCCCTGAGCAAATAGACTGTACAAACACATACGTTTAGGGAACTAGAATATTTATCCACCTTACTATGTGGATTTGTATTTTTCTACCCCAAACCAGCTGCAGTTCCAGCCACCAAACCACACAAAAAGAGGAATTTTCTCCTTAATCACCTGAACATATAAATTATTTAGACACAGTTTTGTTTTTGTTATATCCGCCTTCCTCAGGATCTCTTCACTTGTATTTCCAAAATACAATTTGTCATATTTTGAGTAAAAAAAAAAAAAAAACAAGGCAAACAGAAAGTGTTTTATTAACACTTTAGGAATGTATTACAAGCCCTTTAAGGTAGCAGTTTGACACTGCAGGTCTTTAAAACAATTATTAAAGTCACTATACATTTTCAGATCATAACTTGATTTGCCCAGTCAGACAGTCTAAACAAAAATAAACTGTGAAATCGAGGGAAGAAACTGGTGATAACCATGAGTTTCAAATTAGTTTTAAGGGATCTCTCAGGTTTTCTGTCACACCCTGTTTGTTATTATCATTTGGAATTACCATCCTCCTGTCCTGCATTCCTTGGAAACCAAACACAGCTCTAACCACGAGAAGTCTGAGTAACCCTGACTGTTCATTTCAGCTTTACAGAGGCATTTCACTTCAAAGTCTACATGGTATAAAAGAGTGCTTAAATCTTCAGTGTTAAAATTCCTATAAAGTTTTATGCCAAAAAGTTTTAAGCCTTTAGAATAAGGCATCTTACAACTAAGTTTAAAGTTCTGTCTCAAAACAAATGAGGCCTCAACAAGGCATAAAGTTTTCTGAAAACATCTTCCCACTTTATTCTTCTCCAAGAGCTTTAAAACTACAGTGTGGAGTGAGAAACTTTGATTTTCTAGGATTTTATAGAAAGGACATGTAGAGGTGATGTGAACTGCAGTTTAATTTTCACATATCCCTTTTAAAATCCTGACTAATCACCACATTATTTTACAGTCTCATTAACATCAAAAGGGAGGTGGCAACTCTACCTTATTTTTCTGAAATATTTTCTCCCTCTCCATTTCTCTAATTGCACTAAGCCCTTGAGTTATTTTAAGCCTGAATTATTTGCTTACTTACCTGAAAAAACAGCTTGAGAAATGTCCATCTTAAGAGGTCTCCTGAATCATCATTTTCAGCTATTTTGTCAAAGCATGGCCAGTTTAGCTCAAAATTTTGGTGGCAGTGAAAAACCACTGACTTTACAAATACCAGCTGATAAAGAGAGGAAATTCTGCATATTTTAAATTGGCCATTACTTCTCATAATTAAGTGAATGTTGAACTGGAATCTTTACTTATCAGTCCTTTCCTTCCCTTTGACATTCAACTACAGCTCACTGGTTGCACTGACGTGCAGTTTCTGGCAATATGAAGTTTTTATTTTCTAGGTACTGGAGACAGGTTAAAAAATGTTTGTTTACCATTTCAACTCAACTGAATAACTAAAGATGCACAGGTTTAATTTTAAGTGTATTTCAGAATTTATGATATTTGAGTAGAGATATAAACCACTTTTGCTATAGTTACAACTGTTCCACAAACCTAATGGTGCTTTGGACATGGCAGTCTAAAGGATCACATAATCTACTCCATTCAACTCCACTTTAGCACTAAACTCTTAGTTCTGTTATCTGGACCTGAAATACTTTCTAAATTTTTTTTTTTTCATTTAAAAGATAGAGAAATTAGAAAATACCTGGGTAACAGTCTTTTTCCTAAAAATGTAGTTATCAGTACTTCCCAATGCACATATTTAACATTCACTATTTCTCTGCTCAGAATTTTGCCATGAAATCAGTTTCAGTGAAACACCCATTGAAGCAAATCTTTTGTGGATACATTTTAGTCTAAATAAAGCCTTTGTTAGATGTTATTTCTCTGGGATACAGGATGATATTTTATGTCAGGGAGAGCAGGAAGCCCCAGCAACATCCCCGCTACTCGGCTGGTGGATATGCCAATAATTCCAGTGGAGCATCCCCATGTGGACTGCATGCCCCAGTCCCTGAGGATGGAGGGAGCATCTGCCTCCTGGCTCAGGGAAAGAATAAGATTTCCAAGGATTTGAATGGAGAATCCCTCCATCCTCCAGGCTCTCGGCATTCAGCAGCAGAAGCAAGCATGGGTAAAGTCTGAGCAGTCTGACACACTTGGGACTCAAGCCCAGATCTTCTTTAATCCAGGGGAACCAGCTATTGCTTGTTCTTTAGCTGGTGCCCCTTCCTAGGGTTTGACTCCACTCAATTTATAAAGAAACACAACTCCAGCTCCCCTCTTCTCCTTCCTTCTCCTTCTCCCTGTCCCTTATTTTCTCTATTCCAATTTAGGAAACTTTATTCCACCCCATACACAGGACACAGACTGCTGCTCTCATTTCTGACATTTGAATCCCTCCTCTCCTCCAGCATCTGGTCAGAGGAGCTGCAGAGGAAATGCTGCTGTGCAGGAAATGCCACATCCCCCAGATCACAGCCCTTGCTGGCATCTTCTGTACCTACAGTCACACATTTCAGTTTGGACCAGCAATAGAGGTAGATCCTACAAGTCTTTCAGAAAGAGCATTTTAACTTTCAATTTGGGAAAGGCTATTTTTTTTTTTTTCCAACTTCGGTCCTGGAAACTGTTGATCTTCCTTTGTTAACACTTATCATTAAAAATTTAGCAAATATCTACCCCACAAAATGTCAGACAGATTTTAATCATTGCTTACCAAACCATTAGTTGCAAAAAGCTAAAATCTTACTGAAGTGGTTTAAGCAAAATTCAATATTAAGGCAACAAACAACTTAAAAATGTACTTAGAACTGAATGAAAACTTTTATCACTCAATGCTAGTTTTGCATCTTACTGAAATTGTATTAGACTTTTATAGTGCAATTATACTACAGATTTCAATGGAGAGACACTCCAGTTCAGATACACACACACCCCCACCCTTTTTACCTCCTATTTTAGCAACTACTTTAAGTATTTGCTGTAGTCACTCACATAAAAAGCTCCACCGTGGCAGCACACAACTGTAGGGCAGGCAAAGTGCAAAGTTGCTTATTAGAAATCAAACAACCATAAATGGAAAACTTCACATTTTACATCTCCACCTGTTCCACAGAGTCCACAATGCCTTAATTTTGCTTAAGCACATATGCAATTTTTCAAATTGTATTAAATTATGCTCTTCAAGTTAATGAGGCACAAGGTATTAAAACTAAGCTACCCTTTCTGCCTCATATTAAGAGCAGTTCAGCGTTATCAGACTATTATAGTTAATTAATTAATTCAGAACAGACAATAGGCAGGTCCAAAAAGACAACTTTACACATAACATACACATAAAATATTTTTCATGCTTTGTTTCTACAAGTTGGCTGGTGCTGACTGTTCTCTGTGCCTAAAAGAACCAAGAATATCATACATGCAGAGATTTTCAATCCCTAAATTCTCAGTGAACACTCATGTGTAACCACATCTCTGCATTACACGGTTCTAAATATCTATTTCTTTACAACTATAAGCCTACTCAGATATTTTTGCTACCATCTTGCAGGCAAAAACTGAGCTATGGATATAAGCAAAAAAAGTTAAAACACTGCTGCTTTTATTTCTTTCCACCAGAGGAAACCTAGAATTATGTTTAATATACATGCCTGCAGGTAAGAACAACTGCAAAATCACTTTCAACTTCTTATCAATATGGCAATCACAGAATAAAGTGAGAGGAATTGTGGATTTATTGTCAGAAGTGAACAGCACTATTTTAATATCCTTAATCCAGATCCTGCAAGAGATCACATGGACAGGAAAAATTCACAGGAAACATAAGTCTGGTGGAACTGGTGCCATGCAACAGAAAACAAATAAAAGATCAGTTCACAGAATGATAGAATGTTTGGGTTGGAAAGGACCCTAAAGATCATCCAGTTCCAACCCCAGATTATTTACTTATAACTCCAATGCAGAAAAATCAATTTATTCTCTTTATTCTCTGTTTAATGACACTTCTCTCAGTGCCTCTCACTGTTCTGCCAGCCTAGGGAGAACCAACAGGAAAATGGGGGAAGCAGGAGATAAAATATCAGCTCTCATGCATCCCTTCAGTTTTTGGGAAGGTCCATTTGCCAGGATTCAGTGGATTGCTGCCAAGCCAGCAGCATGCAGCAAGCACAGATGCCAAGTTCACCCCACCATGGACACAGGAGCACTGCAGACCATAACCAAGGGAATAGCCCTTTGCTCCCTCTCAGTCCTACATTCCTCATCACTTGCAGCGACCAGAACTCCACAAAAAGTTTCTGTCAAATTTTAAATACGTATTTAAACAGATAAGTAATTGCATTTTTCCACAAGGAAGATTATTTATTTAAAAGATCCGCATGAAAGCAGATATCAAACCAGATGAAAATATTTCTGTATCAAATTCAGAGTTTCCACTAAAAAAAAATGTGTAACACACTGTGGAGGGGGGGTCTCTGGATGGTGTGGCTCAAGAATGGTTAACAGAGAGGGGGCATTGAAGGATGGTGTCCTTGGAAGTTGTCGACGTGACAGAGAATGGAGCAAAACGGGAATGTGACAGAGAGAATGTAGCAGGGAGGGAACCGAGAGTCTAAAAAAGGATTTGGTACTGAAGATAAAGAAAAGGGACTAAAACTCCAGACATAACTTCAGAAGTATGTAAGCAATATTAAAGGCCAACCAATCCTGAGCTTAGCTTTTGCAATATGTATGAGCTTATTACACATGTTATAAAATGACTGCCTTATAGATAATAAATCGAACGCGCTTATTGATCGTGAGGTCGTTGTGTGTTCCTCCGTCCCCACAACACACCTTATGCTTTAACTAACAAGACAGCACCGCTTACATCACAGCTTTGGGACAAATTCAACAGGCACATTCTGTGGGTTAAAAAAAAATTCAATTTAAAAAGCTCTCCACAACATGAATTACAGGGGCAGACAGCTCCAGCTGTGCCAAAGAGTGTCTTTGAGCTGTTTAAGTTTAAAGCTTATGCTGCTCTACCTAACAGTGCAGAATGACATCATCAACAGAGAATTGCTGGGTAAGAACATCTGAGAAGAATCCCTCTCTTTTTTTATGAGGTTTTTGTATGTGAATTGGCTTTGGAAGAGTTGCTTCTGTCAACTTCTACGCTCCTGGGACATGGGTGCTGCCACCTGGCTCTAAGGAGGGACATTAGGGTTAATGAATTAAGCTTTCAATTAAGCTTTCTTACACCTACCTCCCAGGCTACACCATCCAACCTCCCTCTTCTCCACCCAGAAAAACAGAGCAAAAACCATAAGGCAAATCAGTTTGGTCCTGTCATTAACTCTGTGCCAACAAGCCTTTGGAAAGGGTTATTTGTCATCACATCCTCTCCTGTGAGCTTCTTCATACTGCTGGAGCCACAGGATGGCAAGGGATGGCACCAAGAAAACCTCTGCCATGGAGTGAGCAGGACCATTAAAGTGGGGAGAGAAAATCCCACACGTGAAAGCCAAAAGCAGTGGGAAGAGAAGACACAGATTAGGCAGAAAAGCCTGGATTTGTGTGCATGTTTCATGACTGCACTGAAGTTGGCATTCAGTTCTGCTATTGACTTTTGCTATGCCCTGCTCTGCTGGGGGTGGGAGGGAGATGATGCAATTAATGCAGTAGGAAAAGTTTCCACTGCCATGTTCTAAAGTTTCCAAATTGATGGAGGCAACTGGATCATGTTTTCCACCAAATCAGGTTTGTCATTTTTACCAAGTACCAAAATAGTTCATATTATTTATGTCTGTTATCACTGTATTATCAGTCACATCACATTTTAAAAGGTGCTAACATTTCACAATTGAAATTAAACAAATTAATCCCACATATTTTAATTTGATAATTTCCTTTTGCTTCCTCTGATTTTCCTGACAGAACAATTCACTGTCCTATCTTGAGAGAATTAATCAATTCCCTCACTTCACTTAAAAAGCAGATTAAAAAATTATCATTTCTAAAGGTTTACCTTATTTTTTTTTTTTAAATATAGACTTGGTTAAAAAATTTCAACGTCTGCTCTATGCCTTAGCACCATCTCTGTTATTAAACTGGAATCCAGCTTTGTTGAACTAACTGATTTAAGGCCTACGAATAATTTTCTTTGAATTAACAGTAGGCACGAACTTTAAATGGACGTGAAGAGTATTTATAATACTTTGAAAGCCTTTCCCAGGGAAAGAAGGAATCTTTGCCCATCCCACTTGCCATCTCAGCCCCCAGAGCTGCAGCCTGCCACAAATATTTAGGGAATGTGTATTTACTGTTTGTCCAACAAGAGCTCCTGGTAGCACAACAAACTTTACCTCCTCTCAATGTTGTCTTTGCAACAAAGCCTATCCCCCCCTCCAGCATTTGTCCATCTGCATCAGATCAAAGGAAAATGAACGGGACTATTTCTTACAACGATTTAATAAAATAGTAAAGAAATCCATGTCAACAGAAGCAGTAACAGCAGCAAGAGACGCCACTTCTGCATAACAGAATTAATGTCTGTTATCAGCACTTAAAGCAGATAAGAAATCGGACCTGGGAGTTTCAAATATTATATTTGTGTGATATTTAATGACTATTTGCACTGGTAAGCAAGTCTCACTGCCTTCCTTCCTATTAGTAAGTATCCTCCCCATTTTCCTGAAGGTAATGTATGGTTAACTGATCTCTTATGCAAAGCTGGAATAGGATTTAATGAACCTCCATTACTCAAGCTGCACATTTTCCTAAAGATGAAAAATGCCATGTACAATGTATTTTCCTGAATGTGAATAAGCCCATTAACACAGATTTCTGAACAGAGTGTTTCTACTCAGCAATTTTTTGCCCTTTGGGAGGGAGAAGGAAAAAAAGAAGAGGGCAGGCACTTCCCCTCACTCCCCCACATCATCCCCAGAAAGGGACTGGAGCAGCTTTTTAATACTTCAGATTCAGAGCTGTTCTTACTTAGCACACAGGCAACAACTGCCTTCTGACAAATGTTTATTAAACCTCAGCTGCCTGCCTTAAATCTGTTTTACTGTATTTTTCCCCTACTTTGATGGGAAATGATACCAGAGAAAGTCATCAAAGCAGTACAAATACCAAGAATTGCTGTTAGTTTGACACCTTGTTTGCCTCTTTTAGTAATACCCCTCCCTGGAGAAGCCCATGTGAGGTAATTAATCTCCACATACTCACAAGACATACTAATCTCCAGCCAGATTCTTACATGCAAATTCTTTTTCCTCAGCAGCAATACGTAAGCACCAGGAAAATTTCCATTTAAATGCACAAAAAGCCGATTTGAAGCCTCAGTCAAGTATCTGAGACACAACTTTGAGTGCTACTGCAGGTTTAGGACAGAGAGTCCTCAAATTCTCTTTTTTGTGTGTGCAAGAAAAAGGTATCAGAGCAGCATTCACTTTGTAAAGAATGCAAAAAGAAGTTTAAATTTCACCACAGTGTAAGTTCTCTGTAAATACATAATTACAATCAGTTGTTAAATCTACTTCAGAGGAACAAGCATTTCTGTTTCCAGCGGTTAATTAGTTTTGGAAACTTAGACACCCAAACCAGTTTTTGTATTTTTTTCTAGTGTTACTGATAAACATTCTAAATTACCACACTTTTCTCTGCTTAAAAGTGTGTTAAGCAAGTCTACCTTTCCACTGTATTTCTTGGAATTTCCCATTAATTGTACCCTCTCCTACCTTTCCCTCTCAGTTTCCACTTTTACTGCTCAAAATGGATCCACTGAAGAGTTTTCATCAAAGACTTGCTTTACTCACAAAGTGCCAGGAGAACTCTATTGCTTTCCCTCTCACTGCTCAGATAATTAAAAGATATCAATGCCAGAATCAGGAACAATTGCAGACATATTTAATAAATAACTTATCAATAATAAGGCTGTACAAGCCCTCATTTTTTTCTGATAAACTTTCCTTCTCAGCTCTAGTCTTGAATCAAGTAATGTGAATTGTTTGAGAGCTTTACTGTTGCACTACATAAACCTTAGGAAAAAATAAAAAATAAAAATAAATCACTTTTCCCCCAACATCTCACACACTTACTGTGACTTCCCAAAAGCAGAGCATGATCCACTCATCCCCAACAGTTTACAGGTTAAAAATACTTGAGCACCACTGAAATGAGGTTCAAGCCCTTGGTTTGAATTTGGCTTTTGGCCTCCTGCTTTCAAAACAAGCTCTGTAACCACATTTCAGACGACACTATTCTCTCCCAAGAATGGACCTGAATTTTCTTGGTAAAAGGACAACAAAAAATCCAAATGCTCTAGAATCAATAGCTCCCTCCCTCCAAAAAGAAAAAGACAGGAAGGTTTTGATGGAACTGACATTTTGTAATGTTGTTAGAAAGTAGCAGGAGCTTTCCAAGTGGGATTGTTTGGTATCTCAGAGGCAACACACTGAGGCCACAGCTTCTGCTTGGGCAGAAACCACCCCATCCATTAGCACTGAAACACAGAGCCACGGCTGGGAATCTTACAGAACAATGATCCCCCAAAGAATCTTGCAAAAAGTGAACTCTGCTGTTATTTATTTCCTAGTACAGGCTGCCAGCTCTTGACACCTTCACCATTATGAGCCTCTCCAGCCAATCTTTGTGTCCAGCGGTGCAAAGCTTTGGGAACTCCCCATCGCACCATCTCACCAACCCTTCCCTCTCCAGCCAACACTGCAACACTCAATCAGATCACAACTCAAGGGATGACAAATTGATGTGTTTTTCAAATACTTCTTAGGACATCTTGGGTATTCAAACTATTTCAGCAAGCATGAACTCCTTCCTCCCTCCTCAGATTGTTTAACTGACAGAAAAACAACACATGATCCTCAGAACAAGAACTAAGATCACCTAATAAACCTTCTTCTTCTCTTTGAATATTGTGCCACCGTTGCTTTGAACATTTCGGAATTCCTCTCCTACAATACAGGTGCTTTTCTTGAAAACAAAAAAAACCCTCAAGCTGTAATTGAACAGTCAGTTGAAAACCGTAAGGATTCCAGTACGCCACCCAAATTTTCCCAAGAGGACACCAACAGCTAACTGAGGCTGTGTGTTTTAAAAACCATGCTATCTACAAGGATGTCCTGGATGTCCAAGGTATATGGACATGGGAGAAGAACCTGCTTAAAAATTATGAATTCTCAGCAGAAACCGCACATAAATCACCCAATTTCTAAATGCCTCATTTCCAGCAGTTTCAGGTCTACTTAGGTTGTAAAGATTTGTTCAGAACAACAAATGGCAACATTTTATTTTGGTTTCCCTGTCAGCCAGAACAGATAAAAGGTTTGATCTCGTGAAGAATCCAATAACTGAAGTGGTCCTTGACTGCAGAGGCAGCTGGCACTGCTCCTGTGAAAGGCTGATCTCTCTCCCCACTCGTGAAACAAAACAGTGACACATTAATTCACTACTCACTATTGCTGCAGACCCATCCCACATGAACAAAGCAAGCTGTTACAAAAACCAATTTTGATGATGAATGATATCCTAAAAAGCTCTGTTTAATAACCTGCTCCCCTCTCTCCCTCCAAAATCTAAACCAAAAGTAACAATTAAATAAAACCCAGGAAGATTTTGTAAACATTGTGACCAAAAGGAAAAATTCTTACCTTGAAGCATCAAAGCTGTCATAGGATCCAACTGTGTAGTGTCTAAACAGCTTCTTTGTTCTATCTGTTCGTGTTTCTGCACAAAGAAAAGAGAATTATAATACTCCAGTATTTTTAATCAAGTGCTGAAGCATTTGTTTATATTCCCTTGCAGGGAATTAATGTGGTTTCAAGGCATTTTGAAAAAAAATTTTACTTTAAAGATATTCTTTTATCATATCTCACACATCAAGTGAATAAGGAGAACTTCTTGTAGGTCATTTATCCTGTCATTCAGAAGTTTTAAAGTTCCACTCATATTTTCAGAGGCAAAACATTTTAGGACCCATATTTGGCTCTTTTATAGTTTGGGCTAAGAGGCAAAATATAAGAAGAAGGGCAGGGCAGGGCAAGGGAAAGGGAAGGGTAAAGAAAAAAGAAAAAATTTTGTAAAATTTGGAAAAGTAGCCAAAATATGAAAATCATTATTTTTTGCTTAAGTACAGGTTGGTCCTTCAATGCAATCACATTAAGTTTGGCTAAGAGAGATCAAAAATCACATGGAAAAGTCACTGCTTTAGCTTGTGACCCTGAAATTCTCATCTGCACAGCTGAGGAACTTGCCATGGAAGGACAGCCTGAGTCCATCTAAACAGATTTTATTGGCTCTCCAAGGCAGGCAGAGCCCTCAAGCTGCACCATCTCTGTGTCACAGCTTTTAAGGGTGTTACAAATTACTGTGAGAGGCAGCGCTGTCAGACGACCAAGTCTGCAGAGGGAAAAAGTACATCAAGGCAGGGTGACAGGCTTCAAACACAGACAAAGAGCATCTTGCACAAGCAAGAAATGGGAGGCAGATTTGGGGTGGACAAAATGCATTTTTCTTTGCTTTAACAAGTGCAGCTGACATA
Source organism: Empidonax traillii (assembly GCF_003031625.1). Classification (NCBI taxonomy): domain Eukaryota; kingdom Metazoa; phylum Chordata; class Aves; order Passeriformes; family Tyrannidae; genus Empidonax; species Empidonax traillii. The sequence goes on from NW_020955926.1 coordinate 162,002, forward strand.
ACTGGATCATGCCCCCAGAAGGACTTGAATACAATATATACATAATGCAGAGAAATTAGGGCTGAAAAAGTTGCAACTGCCTAAAAGTGTAAGCAAGTTATTTCTTCACAACAGTACAAGCAAAGAAGTCCTATGAAAAAGCAGAAATATTTACATTTATATGAATTCCATGGAGATCAGCCAGCCTCTTTCCTACAGGGTGGCCAAAGAAGGAGAAAATTCCTATTATAGTATGAATCCTACCTGATAATTTTGTACAGGCCTATTTTATCCCTTTCTCACTCACCTACAACCTGTAATTTCTGCCAAAGAGGCCTTTTCTTTCCCTGAAGTTCCAGCTCCTACTGCCCTTATTGCCCATCTTTCTGGGACACCCAAAAGGACCCAATTTGCTCCAGGACTCCCCAGGCACCTCCCTGGATGCAACCAAAGCTCAGCCAGCCTGGAGCTGCAGGGCTGGAGGACACCACCCTGCTTTTCATGGAATAAGAGCTGGAAGTGCATCAGCAGCAATGGCACCCAAGGCTCAGGACAGATGCTCACAGAGATCTGAAGCATCTGACTGTACAATTGTAACTCCTAATGTGCTGTGAGGGGTTCAGGCAATCTTTCAGGTCACGCCTCTGTTGTTAAGTTTACAAGTTTAGGTTCAAAATCCAATGCTCTGCAGTGACATGGACTAAAGTGATCTGAAGGAATTGCAGCCTACTGAGCAACATTCTTTCTCATATCATTCTAAAAATCAGATTAATAGCAAGAGACATAATCAGAGGAAATACAGAAAAATATAAACCTGGATTCAACTTCGAGTGTTCCCCTGGTTTGTTTTCAGAAGTACCTTATATATGATTAAAAGAAATAAAGTATTATGAATATTTTGTAAATCCTCAAGCCACTGCTTGAGCTTTAAGGAGCCAGATGTTTCCCTTGCAGAAACTGGTTTCTATAGCACGATATTCCACTGCTATTAAGGAATACAAAGTGGGTGGGAGGAGCAGAAAGATAGCTTTGTTCAGCTCCTCAGTATTGCAGAGCCAGCATCCTTCAGCTGCAGCTTGTATCTGCTTCCCATTTCCCACCCTTTTACCTCCCCCCACTTCTTTGTGTGCAATCATATTCACTGGGATCATCTGGGAAACCATCAGCCTCCCAAAGCCCTGCCCTGCAGGCTAAGGGCTGTGTTTGCCAGGCTGCTGTATAAGCTCTTTACTTACCCACTTTTCCTAACCTGGGACTCAGATTCCAGGCTGTCCTATTACACAGCACAGGTACAGACAGACAAAAGCTGGGGGAAGGACCAGGAATCTGCCATCACAATGAACAAGAAAAACTAGAAGAGAAAAACTAGAAAGATTCCAGTCTCTAACTTGACAAAAGAATACTATAAAGCTACAGGCAACTGCCTAATAACTGCTTTTCTGATTTCAAGCCATATGGAGCATAATAACACCATTTAGATACATAAGCATCACAGGGTTAGCTCCAGGTTTCACTGGACTTTTTGCCACTTTTATGTGCCAGGTTTTCTGAAGGCCAGCGCTCTGAGAGCTTTACAGCAAATTAGGACCATCCAAGACTAATAACCCTACCATCCCTCCAGAAGTCTTCACCTGCAGAATCCTTTGAGGATTTCTTTTTCAACTTGGTTAAGACCAGCAAGAAGATGTGAACAAGAAGATGTAGAAAACCATTGTTAGCAGTGTCTGTATTAGTGCATTCCCACTGAGAAGAACAGCTGTCACCACAGATGAAAAGCTGTTCCATCAAATCGGATCAGCTCAAAAGTTTTTCTAGAATGGAGAACACAATACCAGGGTTTGCAAAAACTGTGCAGTTTGCTCTGCACTGACAGAAAGTATTAGTGGATTGTTTGTAATTATTATTAGTGTATTATTTGAAGTTTCTAGATTTCTTGAGAAGCCCATATTTTACCAGAGTCAACACCATTGGATTTTTCCCTAATATCTACATTTGGTTAGAAAACTTTGTCTCTGCAGGCCTTCAGCCATCTCTAGGTTTCAGCAATAGGATATACCTGTGCAAGCAGTGTCAGGGTACAAGTTATAGCCAACAACCCTGTTCTCACAGTACTCCAATGCTGGATACAGAGTAAAATCTATGCATGTGAAATGCTCCTCAATTTCTCCTAAAAGAAGAATGCAAAACAAATAAAACCCCAACCAACCAAACAAAAAACCCCAAAACAAAATCAGGGGGGGAAAACTCAAACAAGCAAACCAAAACCAACCCCAAGATGACACCTAACAAAACAAGGTAAGAGGTTTTATTCTCATCAGTTAATATGCCATTCAGGAGCAATGCAAGTCCTGATATGATGAAAGCCATAAAAGAGTCTGCAAGGAACAAAATAACATGGCAATTTTCTCCTGCTCTGTTTTCCACTGAAGCCAATGGAGCTGCAGCAGAAATAAGCTGTGGGCACTGTGCAACAGTGGCAACACAAATAATAAAACTCCAGCTGTTCTTTATTAGTGTCATTTATTGTTGCAGACACTTCAGCAAGCAACAGGCTCAAAACCTGCCCTTGCAGAATGTAATTTATAGGGTTCAAAGAAATGTGAACATGGAGAAAGTGTAGGAGGAAAACATTTCCTCCTTTTCCACCTTAGGAGAGGTGAGGGCTTTCTCTGACCTACAAACACACGTAGGACTTCCTGCAGCTTCACTGTGTTAGTCCCAAAACTGACCACAGGACTCCAGCAGCCCCTGCAGACATCAAAAGCTGCAAAAATCACTGACATGGAAAGCAAGAAATAAAATTTGGACTCTAATCCACACAGACAGACAAGGCCACTCTTGCTCTATTTCTTCAGTGATTAACACATAACTACAGCCCGATTACCACACTGACTCTGCTGTTTGTAGTAGATTGCTTACATATTTGATATAGTTTGGAAAATTAAAAAACTAAGGGGGGAAAATCCCAAAGCAACTGTCTTCATTCCTTTTCCTCTCCCTGCTGCTCCTCACAGGGCATTTTGGTGCTGTGTTTCCAAGGAAACTGCACAGGGATGCTCTGCCAGTGGGGATGCTGTCAGAGGCTTGCCAGCACTTTAGGAAGGGTTTAGAGCGATCCATAGGATGAACAAAGGAACTAAAAGAGTAACAGCATAATTTAGTGTGTGATACTGGAGAGAAAACAGAGAGCAGCAAGTCCCTTCCAAATATCCTTGATGGGGAAAGTCAGGTTGTGCCGCTGCCCTGAGCCGGGTGTTGCCCTTGTTATGCTGGTAGAATTTAAGAAGTGGTTTCAGACTGTTCTAAGCCACTTTCCAGCAAGAAACAAAAAAAGGTCTGTACACTAGGAAATGCTTTTGAAACCCTAAACATACTGAAAAAAATAAATTAAAAAAGTCAAAGCCAGAATCGTTCCCTTTGGTCTTCAGTTGGGTACAGTAAATTCAGCATTTTACCACTATCCCAAAACATGCAGCTTCTCTTTCTTCCCTCTTCCCCACTGACAGCTCTGAGACATGTTTCATCAGCAGACAGTAACAGATGTCCTTTGATAAAGCAGATTTAGGTACAGCACTCCACAACACCCAGCAATGACAGAGGTTAAGGCTTTCACTGTGCAACTTCTTCCTGTGGGACAAGTGCTTTTCCCAACCATTTATTGGAGAACTATTATTCAGGAATCACTCAAAGCTAAAGAAAGCAGTCTAAAAATTCTTTTTTACTTCCAGGTAATCAGATAATACAGAAACTTAAGGGAAGTTCATAAGTCACTTGTGCTGGCTATTATCTAAACACTTGTTTGCAACAAGACAATGTTCTTATGTTATGCATTTTTTTCCTAAAATTGCTCCCAATTTGACCCTATGAAAAAGTATTTGGGATTGAAAACATCACTAAGAGCATATATTTTTCTATTCCAAATATTCTATTCAAAGTATTGCCAAATTATCTCTATTGTAGAGGAAGTAACAAACAAAAAGAGGAAGAAGATTTGCTAGCAAAATTATGTCTCAAAAAAACTAATTTAAAGCGGGTGTTCTTACCCCAAAACTTGCTTAGTGCCTGCTTTTTTTTTATCTGTCAATAAACTAAGCACATCATTGCTTACAAATTAACATCCAATGCGTTACTAGCAAATGACAGCATAAAAAAAAGCTTTGCAAAGCTTTGAATTAAATGAGAATATAATATATTGTGAAATATGTTAAGGAAACAAATGTCTCAGTTAGGAAATCAGAAGCTTTTTGTCCCTGAAGACTCACCCTACTCCTTCCTTTCAGAGTGTTGTAAGTATAACTTTCAGATTTTTGGGGTTTAAATCATTGCTAGTTCACTGTGTATTTTGCTTTTGAGTAATAAGTGCTTTTCATGATAACAGATACACTATAAACTTTTTTCCAGAAAATTTTCAAGTTAAAAGATAAAAATAATCTTCATACCACATACTGTGAAGTCTCAGTAAGCTATTTCATTTATTCCCTTTCCCCCTTAGAAAATGGAGATTCGTCAAAACTGAATTTTTTATTAAATATGGTACTTTGAAATAATGATAAGTGAGAGTTTTTTCAGGCCTATGATACAATTTTTAACATTATATTGCAGATTTCTTTCTTTGAGCAGGCATTTGGGCCGTAGAAAAGATGAAGTTCAGGGCTACTCCAAATCAAGCAAAGTTGGACAAAGGATTCTAAAAAATATACAAAAAATGTAAATATGGGCTGAAGAAATATAAATGAAAACTTTCTCTTTTAACTGTCTGATCACATTGATGCTTCATTTGAAGGGATAAACCATAAGGACCAGGAAAAAATAAATACATGATGAAAATATTATAATGATAAACTAATGAAAACCTTCAATTCATAGTTCACTGTCTTCTTATAAGGTTGTAGATGAATTTCTTTTAAAACCCCAGTGTTCAGTTGATGGGGTGCTCTCAAAATATTTTTCTTTCAGTTAAAGATGGGAAATAGCAAATCTTATGTGGTTTTTGAAATTTTTCAGATTTGAGAACATTCTCCTTGACTAGAACAGCAAATCCTTGGATGATCTCCTGCCTTTCTTTTCTATTTTTTTTTTCCTCTTTACTAAACCCTTTTTCCAAAAAAGAAAGGAAGACTGATGTTGATTCCCTCCTGCATCCTTAGAGAAAGATTAGCTGGAATACAGTGAATTAGCTTACCCACAAAGGATGCTGAAAAGGCTGATAAATGCAGTGAATCAGCAATTTTGTTTCCAAGAGAAACCTTAATAACTAAAATATGTGAGTTGGATCTACTGGAGAGGAAGTTATGGAAGAACAGAGGTTTCCCATGTCATTAGTTTTCCCTTTAATATAACAAAAAGCTCATTTATACCTCAAAAAAACTCCAGTAAGCAGTTGTGGAAACATTTGCTTAACACTGACTAAGGCATCCAAAGCTTAAAAGGGGAAATTACTAATTCTGAAGGTCAGGGAGGTTTGTTCATCTACAAAGCTCAGGTGGTGAGATGTTCCAGTTCTTTAGAACTGACTTGTGGTACAAATGTTTTTAATCATGACACCTTATTTCATATTATTCATCTTTCCAACAAATACTGGAAGTATTTCCTGCAAACATCAGTGTTCTCACTGGGAACAGCAGCATAATCCAAAACAACAGAATGTAGCAATGGGCAGGACTGGGGTGAAACTTGGATTAATGTTTGCTTAATTGTGGGATTTTATTTTTCACACTCAGTAGGTGTTAATTTTGCAGCCCCCAACTTCTGCACATGCTGAACTTTACACAAACAGGAACTTCCACCATTTCAGCCCATGTCAATCAGTTTAAGTCAGGAGGACATATCTGTGAGCAGCAAGATCCATCTAAAGTCTCAACCCACTACACTGCAAACAGAGACAACATGCTTAGAGGTGGGAGCAAAGTTGGGCAAGAATTTGCAGGATTAATTGTTGGAATGTTAATCAGGGTTCAGATTATCCATATTTTTACTTATGGCCCTAAAAAGAAAAAAACAACCAACCAACCAAAGCTCAACCCCTCACCATCCACAAAGAAGAAGTCTGGTTTATCTCCACATCTTACCTAAAAACTCAAAGAAAAAAAAATCCAATGTTTTAAAACTTGACATCTCTAATTTAATATTATTTTTCTTATAGTTATGACTACTCTGTAAACTTCTATCTGATTTTGTTAATAATGTTCAGTCATTTCGACTTAAATTAAAGAGAAATTCCTTAAAAATGTTATGATGCAACTCTATTTTCTTCTGTGGCAGGAGCCCCTTGACACAGATTACTCCTACCAGAGATGTTTACAACCACACAAAGGCAACCAACTGCTTTGAAGATGGTCATTGTGCACTCTAAGGTGGAAAGAACAGATGGAGAATTATTTTGGCCTGGGTAAGGAAAAACAGGCCCTGAAAAGCCATTCTTCTATTCCATTTCAAAAATCATTAATTTTCCTGTACAGCAAGTTTCACCAGGAGTTATTATGGACTTTCATCATCAGTGGTGATACAAATGTTTCCCCTCAATTTCCTCCCTTGCAGAAGCCTCATCTAAGCCTAAATCTTTTCCAGCTGCATTCAGGATCAATGATCTGTCAAATTCTCCCACTTCAATAATAGATAACATTTTGAATACATAAGAAGCTCTCATAAGCTGTGCATGTGGCAACTTCAAGGAACCTCAGGATCTTTTCCACCACAGCACTCCCTGACGTACACAGGGGTTTCAAAACTCTTTTTGCCAGGTTGGCACTCAGCTATCAAATCAAACTGCTCCTAGTTCTCCTTTTGCTGCCATCAAACAGCCCCCTGCCTGCCCTGAGAGCCCAGCAGGAACACAAGAACAACATTTTCAATGCTTTCTGCTCAATCAGTCACGTGGAGAACTTTTCAGCCACAATTTCTAACCATCTTTCTTGAGTTTTATGTGCATCCTCACGAAGAAGAATATCCCAGACATTTTATTTCAAAATGTACTCTTTTAACCACATTAAAAATGTTGAAGCTTCTCAAGAAATGCAGGATCTGACAAGTGCTCTGAATCTTTCTACAAAATGCTGCTGGCAACTATTCCTGTTTTTTAGAGAACAGCTACAACCAAACCCCCAAAGTGAGCTGACCACAACTGAGGAGTCTTATTTTCCACAAGTTGCAGGCTGAGGCTCAAAGCCCACGTCCTTTCAGTTCCACGCTGTACCAAGGGTGGTTTTTTTTTCCCTGCTGCAGGTTTCCATGGAAATGCATCAGTCACTAATCTAAATAAGTGCAGATGAAGGACGCCTGAAAACCTCGAGCAATTACGCATGTCATTAGAGGCAGAGAAATGATTCAACCCAGCTATTAGAAATGTGCCACAGCTATCACTTCTATATTTTGTTGCAGTGTTCTAAAAACAATGCTGCTTTATTTTTTTAAACCCACTCTTTTGCTGCCTATAAGAGGACAAAAAAAAAAAGAAGAAAAACCAATAAAAGCACTTCTCACGTAACAAGCACACAATGAAGTCAGACCGTATCAGTTGCAGAGCACAAATGGAGTTAATACCTCACAGTTGTTTTGACATGGTACCAAAAAATTTCTCTTCTCATTCCTGGTCAAAGATACTTCACTTTAGTCACTTCGATGAGTAATAAGAAAGAGAATACTTTAATCTGCATTAAAGGGCTAATGAGCCTTAAAAAATGGGATCTAAATATAACTTCTGATTAATGCAATACTAAACATCAATTTGTAGCATCCATTTGTAACCACGTCCATCCATTTTGAGATACAGGTCAGGCATAGGTGAGCCTCTCCTTATCACAGAGTTCATCATTAAGGTTGGAAAAGCCCACTAAGATCAAGTTCCACCATTCCCTCAGCACTGCCAAGCCCACCACTAAGCCGTGTCCCCAAGTGCCACATCTACATGGCTTTTAAATACCTCCAGGAATGGGGACTCCACCACCTCCCTGGGCAGCTGTTTCAGTGCCTGGCTGCTGTTTCAGTGAAGAAATTGTTCCTGATGTCCAACCTGAACCTTCCCTGGCACAATTTGAGGCCATTTCCTCTTGTCCTGTCCCTCGCTCCCTGGGAGCAGAGCCTGATCCCACCTGGCTCCACTCTCCTGCCAGGGAGTTAGAGAGAGCAAGAAGGTCCCTCCTGAGCCTCCTTTTCTCCAGGATGAGCTCCCCTGGCTGCCTCAGCTGCTCCTTGACACCTTCCCCATCTCCATTCCTTCTCTGGACTCATTCCCACAGCTGACACCGAGGCACCACTGGGAATAAAGTCCAATTAATTAGATTCAAATTCCTAGGATGTAAATAAGAACACTGAAAGATCATACTAAACATCAGCTTGAATTTCTATATTATCATTTATGTTAGCTTTTAGTTTGTTAGTTCTTACAATTTCACTTAAATGCCCTTTCTTCATCTGCTGAGGTCTTCAAAAAAGGAGTAGAAAGTAGGGCTTCCTGCTCAAATCTAATCTTTTATCTACACCTCAAGACACAACCTTTCAAGTTTCATGTTCTTACACTCAGTGGAATCTAGATTAAGAATTTATTTCTAAAGTGACAGTAAAATTCTTATCAAAGTTAAGATTTTAGATTTCTTCTATGACAGAAACTTAAGAAGTTTCATTTATAATACACTTTGAAATTAAAACACATGAATGGATCACTAGAAAACTACGTGGCTTTAGAATATGAGAGAGTAACTTGTCCAGTTCTTACCAAAATCCAGTCTTGCTTAGTTAAGAGTGTATGATTACACACAAATTTGGAATAATATTTGAACACGTAATTGTAGGAATATACAAGAATTACATAAAAAAATTAATTCAAATAATGCCATTAGGGTGAAATTGTCTAAATATAAGTGAAAATCATCACTGAAATGATCACAGTGAACAGTAAAAGACAAGCTTATTACTGCAGGTCAACATTCATAAAGTCACTCTGACTTTTTAACTCCTCAGGGTATTTCTCCTCCTAACAGCTTGTGATTTAGACAATGAGGTAACTGAGGCACAGGGAGTGCAAACAGCAGTCCAGAGACTCCAGCAAATGACAAAGGAAGGCAATAAACCTGTTTTAAAGCCAATCAGCTGAAAATGAGCTTTAATTTCATACCTTAATGATAAAAATGTACTTTTGCTGATTGTTACAGAAACATCAAAATGTATTTCTAAGGCTCCAAAGGTTACGGATGCAGGAATGGCAAAATAAAATTGTTCTGAATTCAGGATGTTTTCTGTAAGTCTGAATGACTAATTCTTGGAAGCAAGTGAATGAATTCTCTTAAGACTGATATATTCCCGAAACTCCATTATGTATCCTGCCTAATACCTAGAAACTAATAAGAAAAAACTAATTATGTTGCATCTTTGTGCTTATGAGAATTTTAGTTATGAGATTTGTAAAATGCTACAACTGAAGAAACCAAATCCTCTGGGTATATTAGTCGTGGAAAAATAAAATAAAATATCCAGGAACTGATTGACAAGAAGGGGTGGGGATAGTGTTATAGTCAGTCCCAGGGAAGGAGAAGTGCCCATCAGCTGCAGCCCAAAAAGGGAAAGCTGTAGGTGGCATCAGCCTTGGATCACAGGGAAATTCCTGGTCCCTCAGCTCTCCTTTACTGTGGCCCAGACCCAAAGGGACAAGTCTGGGCTGACACCTGGAGGGGGCAGAAGATTCCTGCAAAGCATTTAGGGCCAGAAGAGTTTCTCCCCACCAAAATAAAGAGGAAAATAACAGAGAGGTCATTCTGCAGCCTATTAACCTGCAGTTGAGGGGCTTCTCTAGAATCAGAATGTATTTCTTTTCCCCTATCTTAAAGAAAAATTATGTAAAAGGCTTGAACCTCCTAATTGAAATGGAGTTCCCCCAACCACTTTCAGACCTGCAAATGTGAAAATATAGCCTTGACCTAATAAAAACTTTCCTGCTGTGGACTTTGTGACCTCTAATGTTTGAATGAAAATAGACAAACAAAGAGAAGGGGAAGAGATTTTGAATTTGTGAACTTTTGTTTTGCAGTGGTGCCTCCAACATGTGATGCACTTAATTGAAGTATCTACTTAGTGAGTTTATTCCTTTCTAAAAATGTAATTGAGTGTATTAAACCCACCTGCATTAGCCATCTCTCTTTACTTGATAATCACACTCCCACCTTCTCACCCTGCTCCCTTTATCTCTTTCTCACATAGAAATGGCATCTCAGCATATTCAAACCTAATCCTCAAAGAGACCATGAAAATCTAATCCCCCAAATATATATTTCAAAAATCCCAGCTCATTATTTACCCTAATCCTGCACAAGGAAGAATCACCCAACAGTGATAATGATTTGCACAGCTTGAAGAGTTCTATTGACACTCAGAATGATGCAACTGGTTAAATCATGCTTTAATACATCACTGTCTAATTACTGTTCTAGGGCACTGCAAGTTATTGGCACACATCACAACCATTTTAGGAGAGAAAGGACAAATAAATGCTTTTAAATAGTCTTCCTCCCCATCACACAACCTGAAGTTGACAACTTGTGACCTCAATGACATTATGATGTCAAAACTGTAAGATAATATTGGTGGAATGAAAAAGCCTAATCTAGAAATGGGATAAGGCAGCTAAAGGGAGAATTGCTATTGACAGGATAGGATTTATAGTTAAATGTAGGTCCACCAGCTTTAAGTGCATTTTGTTTGGGGAAATTATTTGATCAATAATTCAGATTATCCACATGACCCCACAAATGCTTGGACCTCTGTAGGATTCTTGTGGAAGCTATCACAGGTTACAGGTTCATAGTGGTTTTCTTTTCATTTGTTTTTGGTTATTTTTGTTTTGTTTTTTTGTTTGTTTGGTTTTCTGTTTGGTTGGTTTTTTTGTTGCTTGGTTTTGTTTTTTTTTTAGACCTGAATTCCTTATTCATCCTGGCTTGCAATCATAAAAATCAATTGAGAGAATTCATGTGTTGACAGCACCAGCCCAGTTCCATCAAGGTGTTTTCAGAACTGAGCAGCAGGTGCTCCTCCAAGAACTAAAATGGGAATAACATTTATTTTTCAAAGCTTTTTCTCCAAAAAATGTCATAAACTGACATGCTGATTGTACACATCAATTCCTAATGCTGTCTGTAGCTACAAAACACTTAAAACAGGTAGCAACTCAAACAACCTGCCTTCCATCCAGGGATATTCCAAGTAAAGCCAGTAATCCAGCATTTCATGTTAGCAGTGTTTACTTGACTAAATACACTTCAAGGATCTGATTTTTTCGCCCCTAGATACTGTGCTGAATGCCATCTGCTTTATTTCTCAAGGAATAAAAACCATCATACATTTTGCTTCGAGATAAAGTGAAGCAGAATGGTCATTACTTACCCAAAGATAAAGGAATGAGGAGTCTCCCAAATACATAATCAGAGATCTAATGAAAATGACTTCTTTACCCAAAGAGCCAGAAAAGTAGAAATTAGTTGGAGTAAAAAAAAGCCTCATCAGCTTTGTGGAAAGTACAAAATAGAGAGGGGAGAAAAATCCTCTAACATATATACATAGCATATTTATAACTTGATTTATAAATAAAATACAATTTAAATCTATATTTACAATGGATATTTGGAAAATCCTGGGGGAGACTTAGTAGGCCAAAGTATTTCCTGTCTTACTTTGTTTCTACTTTTAAAAAATACACTTCTGAATCAATATGATTTTCCTCTGTTATCACAGCTAATAAACACATTTCTAAAGTAAACTTCCACTGAAATTTTAATATTGGAATTTTAAAAGTGCACAAATCAAGCTGTCCTCCTCTGGAAGAGGCACTTATTAAAGACATTTTAGAAGCCTAGTAAGCAGGCCTAAATTTTGGCAATTTCCATATCCAAAAGCAACATGAACCACCTGGAATAAGCACCAGCAATTAAAGAAGATGAGATCTACTGTCATATACAACTGTTTGGAAACAGAATTTAGCTAAAGATTTATTCAGCTCAGCAATTCGTAGCTGCAGCTTGGGATGCAATCCCAGAATCTGATTTTTTCCCTTCTCAAAAGCAGGGCCATGGACACTGGAAAGCCCCAGATTATGGCTCTGATCACCAAAGGCTTCTAAGACAGTCACCAAGATAACAGAAGGTGATTTTGTGTTACTTCTGCTCAGTTAAGCACAGCAGTGATAGGGTCTCATCACACTCCAATCTATTTTATACTTTCACACTGTAAAAACTTGTGTCACTTTCTTACACGTTTTTTCCAAAGTTTTCTGTTGCAGTTGTTAATTTACAGAGTTATTTCCCCACTGCACAACGTCCTGCATGGCAATTAAGTAGGTATCAGTAATGTGTATTTTACCTTGGCATTTATGTTGCATATAAAAAGATTAAAGAACCATCAGCCACTCTCTTTTCATGTATTTCAAATTCACTGACCGTATTTCCAGTGAATTATGTGAACTAATGGAATCTTCCTATGTGTAAAAACAATATTTATTACTAGTGGGCAAGACAGTAAAAAATAATGTAATTATTTCTGTTAGGCCACTACAATACAGACAGTATCTGTCACAGACATCTAGCCTCTGATCCTATGAGATGGATTAAGAGGCACAAGAGACCCACCCTGAAGAGGGCTTTTTGTACTAAATGATTTATTTTTTTAAGGGTATCTATCACAAGGTTGAGGAACATAAGTAAATATTCCCATAATGTATACATTTTTCCTTCCCTATTTCCTATATTTCTTAATAACCTGTAATATCACAACAGTTGCAGGATTTTTCCATGAGAAACCAGATATTCCTTTCCTTGGTGCCTATTTGCAGCTGAAGAAAATAGAAAGTAGTAGATTCTTTTCATGCCATCCTCATGGTCTCCCTCTAACACTCATTTCCCTCACACATCATCCAGAGACCCTTTGGTCTCATTTTCAGTGACCTCCAGGCAATATTTGTATTTTTGCCACATTTTTTTCCTCTTGCTCTACAACTGGCCTAACAAGTTCAGGTCACTGCCAAACCTTCCCAAATGTTCTCAAAATCTCCCTTCCACCTGAGCTTCCCATGTGTCCACCACCACTGTCTCAGCAGCTTAAGCGAGTTAGCAGAGCTTTTTGCCTCTACCACCCACACCTTCTGTGTTACATGAAAGTAAGCAGCTCCTTTGGCTTTATTTTAAGCTATTTTAGGAGAGAACTCCTTTCACAGAGAGGAGGAGTGACTGTAGATGTTTGAAAGGGACTGGGAGTGAAGCAAGCACACAGTGGGATGGAGGCAATATGAATTATATTTACCACGTTTAGAACTCATGCTGGTTTATACCAGTAAAGCTTTGGCTTATTTTCTTTTAAATTAATGTATTTTTGTGTTATTAGTTTTCAGACAGTTTGCACACTACTGAGGCTGCCACTCTGTCTTGTAGGTAAGATAAAAAATAGTTTAGAGGGTTATTATCTCAGTTTTACAAAACAGCTCAAGAGAGAAAACAGAAACCATGAATAGCTACGAGGATTCTAAATAACAGATGCAAGCTCTGTTGACTTCAGAGGGCATGGAAATGTTTGACAAACACTTTACTGAATTCAAATCCCAGTCCCTTATACTCCCACTGTTTCTTCTTTGGCTTAAGAGGACTGCCACCTACTGAGTTACCCTCATCTTCATCTGTTATTGGGAAAGAGATTGCCATTACCTTCAAATAATGAGCTGTTATTGGTACATAAAGACATAAAAAGGTATCTAAATTTGTATGGATTAGAGCGCTGGATATAATTTTTCTTTGCTGCAGAAGTTGTTCCGGTATATGGCTCAAAACTAAAGAAGTTCCTCAGTTGTTACGAGGGCACTTGTGAGACTGGCACAGAGAGAGACAGCAAATTAATAATCTTGAATCCCAAACAAGCTGGAGACCCAGAATCTCCCCAGTTATAGTGCAGAATCCAAGCAGTGCAGCCAGCATGAAAAGTAGAGTGTTCTACCTCTGCAAGCCCTCTCCTCAGTGCCAGGGAGGCAATAAAGCCATCTGGCAAAGCACTGCCTGCAAGAAAAACCACTTTACTCCACGGCACAGCCTTTACAGCCACTTGAGATACTGCATCTCTCGTTCTGAATTAGAACAAAATTGATGAGTCAGACCTGAAAGCAATCAATGATGACTGCTTTTACTCATCCCCAAATATGCCACTGACTGAGGGTAAGACAACTGCTGTGCAGCCAGTTAGTCCTTAGGGCTTTTACTGGGGCAGTAGGAGTGTGATTGTTCCTCAGTTCTGCAGCTCTCTGATAGTTTGGCTGCAGGTTTTATCAAGAAATGGTCCTCAGGTCTAGGTGGAATTTCTGATGAGCTTCTGAGAGTCTGGTTATCATCACAGTCCACACACACCTTTTGCAGTCCTAGGAGAGACAATATGAGTGAGTACTTCCACTCATCCTCTGGTTACCAGAGTTTTCCTGCAATTCTGCTCTTGGTGACTGGTTGTTTCAGTATGAAGTGCTTTGAAGATGTGTTCTTTACCTGGAACATTTCCTACTGTTTGACTATGGTCCCTAAGAAATGTGGACATAACACATGACAGATTTCCTAGATCTGCATTATTCTGTAATATGAAAACTTATTTCCATAGATACCACCTGGAAAAGTATTCAAAAACGTTTACACATTATTATTAGAATTCAAAATAAACTACACTGCTTAGAAAGTGCAGCCTCTGAAATAACAAAACAGAGTAAAATGCTTCCTTCCCCCCCTCTCCTACTGCCCTGACATGTCCTTTCTAAAGTTTTTATACTCAGGCAGAAGTAACAGTGAATTGAAACGTGGCTGAATACAAATTAAATATTTGAGATGATTTCCCCTAAATTCGGTACCCAAAGATGCCATCTAGTGACCATCTGCCAAACACCAGAACTGCTCCCAACAACGCAATCAGACAGCTATTAACACATTTAACTGGGATTTGCATCTTCCCTTTATCATTCTGTGAGTGTGTGTGTACGTGAGAAACAGAAAGGGTAAGTTCTTAAGCAGATTATTTTTACTCGAGGGCATCTGACATCCCTCAGCACATTTGTCACTTCCTCCATGCTCCAACTACTCCATCCGGAACGCGGCTTCTGCCTCCCAGAATGGTTTTAGGATAATTGTCCCCGTCTGCATCTACAAACAGACGAACACTGAGGCATTTCTGGGCTCCCAGAATTTCTAGACAGGAAAACATCCTACTGGCTTTGCTACCCAAATCCCACACAGAACGCTGAAAGAACCCTTTCATCATCCCGGTCACCTCCTGTTTCACAAGAGCGTATTTTGTGAAGACTGTAAATACTTCAGCAGTTTGGCACTTCCCTTCCCTCCTTTAGGAGACAGGGACTGTGTCCTGCTGTGTGGCTAATGCTCAGAATAATAGCATGAAGTGTACTATACAAAAATATCAGGAGCATGCTGATAAATAAAATGAGCTCAGGAAAACAGAGTAGCTTTTTCTGAATAATATTACCAGAATTTTCCTATTTTAAAATACTCCTCTTTTTTGCCATTAGTTTTATACTGATACTGGATAACAGATTTGGCTTTTGATTAACAGGCTAATTCTTACAAAGCTCTTTTTCAGATTAATTTTGACTATACTTGTAAAAAAGTCATCTTTGGATAGCAGGTAACAGGAGGGGAGGTGAGCACTCAGAACACAGGCTGGGCTGGTAGGATGCTAATCCCAAATCAGCAATAAATGTAGAATCAAGTCACATTCAGCTGTCACAGAGAAACCTGACTAGGGATGGCTCTTTGGAAAACCTGAGGAAGGTCATGTTCTATATTCAGTTTGACAGCAAAGAGAAACTCCTGCAAAGTCCTCACACTCCTGATGAAATTGTCTATTAGGAAATATAAGGAAAGTCTTTTGCACAGTATCAGGATAGATCCCCCAGAACACATGTAAATAAAACTATAATACCTGAGAGACTTAAAGAACATTTCATTCTTCTTCTTTCCCAGATAAGCCCCTCCTGGAAAATATGAGTATTTACACAGGGATTTACCTTCCTCTGTATAGATACATTATAAAGCACCAGAAAAAAAAGTACCTGAATGAAAGATAAGGAAAATAACAAAGAAAACACCAACAAGAACTGCAGTGTTCTCTGGGTAACAGTTGTAAGGGCTGAGATGAGAGGGCTCAGGAGAAAGAAGCACCTTCTCAAACCCATTTTTTTGGAATAAGCACAATAGTGACCTTCTCTGGAGCCCAAAGAGAATTTAAACAAGGGGCACAGAGGATTTGTACACACACACAGAGCATCCAGAAATTACATCAGAGAATGAAATTCAAGCTTTTCTTGTATCTTCTTAAAATTCTGCTGTTGTAGGTAAAGGTAATTGATTTTCTGCAAGGAAAAGATGCAATCAGCACACTGAGAATGTAGGAAGGCTTTTGAATATTGATATCCCAGATAGAGATACCAGAACCATCAGAGTTACTGAGAAATAAGCTCCTAAACAGATGCTTCCCATTTTAGTATACTAATGGAATTAATTGATTCGTGTAATACAATATTTTAACTTCACAGAATCATGGAATCAGCTGGGTTGGAAAAGACCTCCAAGATCATCAAGTCCAAGCCTTGATCCAGCATCATTACTAAACCATGGCCCTGACTGCCACAGCCTTAAAAACCTCATCTTAAAAACCTCCAGGGACATGGGTGGCCTTGATTTAATATTGTCATCAAATCATTAAATATGCCCATGGAATGCACAGAATAACAATTCAAAGTATGTTCTTGTTTCTGTTGAAAAATGTTGAGCATTAGGTCACACATTATGTATGTCTGTAAGATGGTCTATAGAATATTCTTTTCCTTTTAGAATAGTTCACCAAGAAAATTAGGGGGGAAACCTCCAAAAATATCTCAGTTTTCAGTCGCGATTAAGAACAAGGAGGAGAAAAATCAATAAAAAGCACTGGTGCATTCATATTCACTTAAAAGGGTGTTTGACCACATAAGAAAAAAACTGCAAAGTCACTAATAAAACCTGATTTAGGGCATCAAAAACAAGTGGTAAAGTATATCTGGTCTGCATATGTTTCATAGGAGGGAAAATCACAACGTTATACTGTCCACGTTGTAGATAAAATTCTTAAGATGTATCTTTGAAAGCTAAAGTCTTTCCTTAAAAACAAACAACATTACCAGTAGCACACATTCAAAATTAAAGCCTTAAAATATCTTTTGTTAGAAATCATAGAATTTTTAAGTGTCCTAATGCTTAGTATCAGCCATATTCCAAGAAAAATTCTGTTTAGCTCCAGAAAAAAACAGTTTCCAGGAAATGTAAGTCTCTTACAAGAGACTGGATACTGTTTTTAAAGGAAAATTCTTAATACCTTTTGATTCTAATGGTAGATTTTCCACGCTGCCTTATTTGTTACCCAGATCAATCTAGAAGAAAGATAATCAACAAGTTATTGATTATTTTAAAGGATTCAGTGGTTTATCAGACCAAACTAGCAGGAAGATTGTCACACTGGAATCATTGGTTAGTAAGTGATATTCTTCCTTTTTGTTTAGACACACATACACTAGACCTCCATTTTACAGAAAAGTCAGGTTTGGTGCATGTTTTAAAAAAACACAAATATGATAAATTTCTTACCTAATGGGTCAGAACAGGTTTGCAAGAACTATCTTAAGCACTTGGCTGATGCTTTGAAACCCATTAACTTAAGCACTTCTACTTAATGTTAAATGTTATGTATGAGTGGCAACATCCTCCCAAGCAAAGTTAGGACCTCAACAAATTCTGAAGATTTATTTTTTGAGAATACTTATAATACATTTTAATTTTCCCCTTCTATCTACACGGTGAAATCCCACTGAACCCAGTCCAGCCACTACAGTGTAGCTCATGGAAGTGATTGAAGTTCATCTTTAGTATATTTTCAGAACTGAATGCTAAAATATCTATCAAAATTAATACTTAAAAACATCTTGTTAGAGATGGAGCTTCTAATTAAATAATAAGTATCACCTGCACTTATTAGATAGCTGAGATATGCTAATAACTCCTGGTTAATGAGCAAAAGAAATCCAGTAACATAGCATGATGAAACACACATTTAGGTTCAAGGTTACTCAGAGTTTAGACACGTCAGTCAGTATTTTAGAAACAATTTACACAGTGTTTTACATACAAACCTAAAAATAATAAATATATATATATATATTTCACAGGTTAGTAGCACTAATAAACATACAGTTAAACACACACACAAAGCCAAAGGGAAGTTGGTACACTGAAATTTATAGAACTAACAGCACTTGCAGCCACCTCAGCTATTTTCCTTCCCAGATGTGTTTTTCCTTCCTTACCAGGCATGGAAACATTTCCCACCCCCAGCTCCTCAGTCATGCAGCCCCTGTGGCAAGGTCTGGACTGTGTGTATGTACTGGGAGGAGTCTGCCCTTTTTAGCAACATTGCAATCTGTTTTGGGGACCCATTGCTGGACTACCTCGTAACTGAGAAACACCAGAAAATGGGCATTACCTACTCTGTAACTGCAGAGCAGTAACATCATCCTCCTGACACTCATTCCCACCTTCCCATTTTTCCACAGACTCTACTGTTTTCTCTATTAAAAAAAAAAAAAACAAAAACATTTGCAAGAAAATAAAACTCTTCCTCTTCCAACTGTCCACGTGCTGCTCAGAGTGCAGGTTAATTCCTCAGCTGCATATACCATGAAAATGGTGATTCATCTAAAATCAAAGAATTAAAACAGAGTATTTTACAAGAGTAATATGAAGATTTCAAGTGTCCATTTGAAAGCGAACTACCCCTTTAAAATTTATTTACTAAAAAATAAAACAAAAATGAGAAACTAACCAACAAAACTTCATCTGATTTACCAGTTTTCCTAACTAATTAGCAGTTAGGAATTTGAATTTCCTTCCATTGTCTGGCAGTGCAGCCTTCCAGCGTATCATGCCCTGGCAAAAGTCCTCCTAATAACTTAGCATTGGGCACTGCTACATTTCTAGAAGATTTTTAATTTTATTTTCTTATTTGTGTAAGTGAATAAAAATGGGGAAAAAACAGAGAGAATATATGAATTTGTGTCCTGTGATAATGATGTCTGGATGGTTGGTAAGTGGTTCAGAATGAGGGAATAATTATAAAGCTTACAAGTGTTTTGTCAGAGGTCAAGAGCCACAGTGAGCTAGTTAAGGGCAAAAAAGGGGGCTCAATTCTCTTCTGTTTTCCCAAGAAAAGACAAAAGTTTGGGAGAGGAAACAGAAAAGCCTGAGCTGTGTGGTGGTCATGGGAACACAGAGAGGAAGAACCAGAACTATCTCAGAGCTACAGAAGCTTGATTATTAAAAAAAATATATAAATTAATCCTTCTTTCCCAGCCCTTTACTGGACTACCTGAAGAGAAGGAGTTCCAGTGCTCAAAGTTAGACTGGACATTGAGATGTTTTCACCAAAGATCCAGAGCACCACAAGCCCCTTTCCAGCCCAAGGAGTTCCTTATCTCCAGACTCACTGTCTCACTTTTTAGCCAGATTTCCCTTCTGTCTGGGAGCAGTTAACAGCCCTCATCTGGGATCACACCAGTACTTACCAGCAAACAGAGACACTGTCAGGATTAAATTTCTCTTCCAATTTTGCCCTGCTCCTCTCCTCCAATTTTCTCCCAGTTTTTTTCCTGCAGCACTAACCAGTACCCTCATCTTTAATTTGCCCTTCTCTTTTCTAGGGCAAGGTAGCAAAACTCACTATTTTATATCATACTTGCAACATCCTCTGATTCTTAAGAATAAATCAATCACTGTTTTTTCTCATAGTCTTTTTTTCACTGCATGTAACTGTATCCTGTATTTGGATGACAATATCTTAGCAAAATAGATTTATGATTTTCATGAAAGAGTCTTGGACTTTCATAACTATTTCCCCTCCACCAGTGGCCTAAGGCCTCAAAGTCCTATATAAGATCAACCCAAAGGATAGGTTTTGTCCTGGTAAATGAAAGAAGAAGTATAATATACAGGGATTTACAGTCACGAATAGAGCTATTTTTTTCTCTTTAAGTGTTAACTAACAAATGCTAATATAACCAAAAAAACCCCAACCAAACAACCAGTTTTATAACTTATCTGAGAGACAAAATCTTTATAATGGAAACAGTGGCTACAATGCAAAATTTGGATTCTGAAGTTTCTTTTCTTTGGAATCTTTTATCATGAAGTTTAATTCTGAAGGCAAATAAAAAAGATGATGAAGATTCCTATTCTTTCTTCTGCTTTGATTCATTAGATGTGAACAGCAAAGGATTGACTTGCATCCCTAAGTCCATGGGGTGAGTTCCACGTTTACAGAACAGCCTCAGAATCTACAAACATTTCTTTTCATAAACCACCCTGTCAGTCCAAAGAGCAGCCACACAAAGCTTTGTGCCACAACAACTCCAAAGGAGAAAAAAAATGTAATTGGCAAAGAAAACACTGTTGCACAAAAGATTTGCACCCAAAAAAAATTTTCCATCTCCTGCAGTTTATTACTCCACACAACTGTGTCCAACAGAGTAGAAGCGCTTTTCCTAACTCATATCCAACATTTTAACTACTCAGCCAATGGTGCAGCTTTTTTTTAACTTTTGCTCCAAAACCTAATTTTTTTTAAGGAACTTTTAGATAAATGAGACAAAGATACATTATATTTCATTTCCTTAAAGTACTAACATGTTGTAGAGGGTATCCAATGTAATTACTTTTATTATTTCAGGAGAACAGCCAAAATATGTAACTATTTTAAATGTCCCTCTGGACAGTGTTAAAACTAATTCTTGATACATGCAACAAATAACTGTAAACGTGAGGTAGAGACTCTGTAGCTTCATGTGATTGTTGCATAATTATACTTGAACTTTTGGCTACCAAAAAAAAAACTAACACAATACATTGTAGTCCTTTTGCTTGTAAATAATCCACAAATTTACCTTGACTTTTGCAGCCATGCTTCATGTTTGTGAATATAAATTTGTGACTATATATTTGACTGAACTGAGGGTTAAGAACGTTGATGGACATCTTCCTCTTTAAATCAGAAAGCAAAACCAAAGTTTCAAGCTCAGTTACAAAAACAAACATGCTTTTGTAAATAATGCAATCAAGCCCCATTACCATTTAAAATTCACTATATTTGGTGAGTCCAGAATTAGAAACCTTTACTCAGACATGTCTGTTTCACCTGAAAACAAATCTTCTACTTCTGACTTGAAAAATAAGAGTATGGGTATTGATGTGATGGTCTCTCACGCAGCTACATAAACACTGGGACGATGGAGGTCAGAGCGAGAAGAGCCCTGGCACAGAGAGTTTCAAAGCTCAACGCTGGAGGCACAGCCCTTAAAACCACCACCAGGGACAATCTGCTGCAGCCACGCTGAGCAGCCCCTTCTGACAGCGGCAGTGTCTGAAAACAGGTACCTGGGGACTCAGAGCAGCAGAAAGGGCAGGCAAGGAGCAGGGAAAGGTCTCTCTGGAATCTCTGTGACCATCCTGAAGCTCATCTGAGTTACTGCTCAGGTCTGGAGCTGACTGAGGCCAAGACAAAGGTTCAGAGAGAAAACTACCTTCATTTAGAGAAATTACACTTTAAAACCCCACACTTGTTAGTCTGGGTTAACAATTCACCAGGTAAGGTGAGACCCAGATTTTCCCTTTGATACTGATCTGATAATAAAATTAGCTGAGCTCTCTAGCGAGGGAGGGATTTCACCAGCATGGCACTACAGAATAAAATTATTAAGGAAAATGTAATGCAATAAGTCATTGGGATTTTTAATGCATCACATTAACACACTGGTTTTCATGCTGCTTTTACCACCATCAGCCCCTGGTATCGAGCAGCACAACCTGGGCTGATGGAAGGTGTTCCTGCCCATGGCAGGGCTTGGAACCTGATGAGCTTTAAGGTCCCTTCGAACCCAAACCATTTTAGGATTTATGATTATCAAATCATTTTCTCACCATCAGGTATTGGCAGATCTTTTAGCCAGCTGGAAAAAGCCCCTTTCCATTCTCTTTTGCAGCAGGCAGGTAAGGGAGCAAAAAGCAGTGCCATAATTTAAGAACAGAATATGGATTATCTGACAGCTGCTCTATCTAGGCATCATTTTCCTGGTCACCAGATCACTGGCATTACGGTAAGTAGATGCTCTATCATTTTCCTTAAATTAATAAGAATTTGATCTCAAATAACGGGGGAATGTTTCAAAGAGTTTTCAGCTCTGTTTTCAGGCTTTTTATCTAAGCCATTAAAAATCAGAAGGGAAAAAACCCTAATGTGTCATTTAGTACGGGAGAAAAAGATGACTTATCAACACTTTTGGTATAAAGATCTAAGGCTTACCTTGCTTTTTTTCATCTGTTTAAAGGAAATTCTTTTAAAAATGCTAAATGAAATTATTTAAACAGAAAATGGCTTTTTATTTAATCCTGTTAGATACCTAAAATGATTTTACCAGAAGTTGTGTTCTGATACAAATAATATTTGCACAGGTGAACCAGGGAATCCTGACAAAACAGAATTTCAGGAAGAAAATGGATGTAAAATAAAAGCTAGTACCTATGGCTACTGTAAATTAAGATATTTATAGAAAGAACAAAGACCAAGTATGATCATAGCTTCATAAGACATTAAGAACTGTCTTTACTTTAAAAAAAAAAAAACAAACAAAACTATCAGTATAGGCAAGAGATGTTAATGTTAAAATATATATTCTTTATGAAATCTGAAACGCTCCAAAATTCCAGATGGTGAGAGGTAAGGATTTTTGCCTACCAGCAATCATTGAGATCTGCCAAATTTGTTAAAATTCAAATAATTTGACCCAGATTTGGATGGCTGGAAAAAAACCCCATGTTATATATGTATTTTCCACAAGAACACCTGGGAATCAAAAATTAAGTATTATCTCTAGATATTTACCAGACTGCCTATCAGGGCTGCTCAAATTCTGCCACAAGATGAAATATCCTCTGTTAAACCAATAATTGGGCTTAAATTCCCCAGGAGACTTTATCACTTTATAAATCATTCACTTTAACTTTTCCATACTTCTAAACTAATTTGTGACATGAAACGTTTTTGATGTCTATATATTCCCTTTAAAATCTTAGGTGGACTGTGATTTTGAACAGCAAATGTGAACACATCACTAGAAGGCACTAATATGGTATCTCCATTCTTTCTGAGACATTCCCCAGAGTCTGCCCTTCTTTTTTCCTGTATGGTTTGACAGATAATTTCTTGAGGGAAAAAAGAGTCAGAAAAGGAAAAACATGACACCTGCATGTCCAATTTCACAGCTCAGCAATCCCAGATGTGCTGGAAACGTTGAGTTTCCTAACATTTTATATGCTGAGCAATTTATTTTTAGCCTGTTTTAATGCTGGAGAGAATTGTGCTGCTCCTGTGCAGCTGATTAGAGTTATTCCTAAGTGGCTCTTAGCAGGCATGGAAATCGGAGTGAAAGGGATGAAGTACATGTCAGCTGAGGAGCCACACAGTAAAATATTATGAATTAAAAATTATTTATTCAGAGATAAGGATGCAGACAGGCTTACATTTTCTACAAGCTCTAGGCCTAGGTTTGCTTCATGGTTTTTTTTTCTTTTGAAAAAATTTTTTGATGTTTCGGATTTGTGCTGTTCTTAAAACCTGGACAAATAATGGAAGTATTACCATAGAATCCTTTTTTTCTTTTACTTTTTCTTCAAACTAAACTCATATTATTAGCAAATGAAAGTCACTGTCATTTGAGAAATGAGTTGGTAGACTCAGTGTTTCATTTCTAACAAATATTCCTATCACAGTAAGAAAATTCTACTGCATCTTGGTCAGAAGGCCAAGGCTGAAGGAATGGAAGGGCTTCCAGGGCACAACAAGCATTACCAGGTTGTGTAGGAAGATGATAACTCCATCCCATAGCCCGCAGATAAAAACAGCTCTCCAGTTACCTCTGCCTCCAAATTCCCATTATTGCTGAGTGGTGATTCATTTCCAAGCCTTTTCCAAAACTGCTGTTTATCATTAGTGAGAACACAAATGCTTTGTGCAGCAAAGCTAAAGTGCAGAAACTTGAGGAGGTTCATTTTTTGGATTTCCATCACTTGAGACAAAAAGTGCAGTTGATTTACATGCTCAGCTGCAGCGAGCTGTCAGGATCAGTTCAATATTACTGCCCAAGCTCCTGTGTCAGCTGGGGCCTGTGGGCTGTCTTGCCAGCACCTCAGATCTAGTCCATTGCATTGATTTTTTTTTTTTTTTGTTTCACTATAAAGCAGCTTTCCCACTGTTTGATGGAAGGCAATGCAAAAATATGGTATATGCCATATTTCTGATCTTTCTAAACCATAAATCAGAGCACAGAATATCTGTATGGATGATCCCTGTGCTAAGCTTTGCCACTTATCCTCACTTCTTTAAATGGCAAATTTGTGGTTGGTTGTGCAAGACTCATCTGTTTTTAATTTCCAGCAGCTGAAATAGGTCCATAGGGGACACAGCCAAGGCTGCAGCTCGTGCTCTGCTCTGTGACCACAGAAGGCAGGCAGAAAAGAGTATTTCAGGGGTCAGAGCTGTGGCCAGCATACTTCAAGGCAGGGAGACTTACTGAATCCCTGTCAGTTTGGCCTCTGGGTACCAGGATTTGTCAGCTGGACAATGTTTACCATCAGGTGTAGATAAACTTCCCTAAACACATCAGTGTGACGGCAGATCCCACGTGTAGGACCCTGACTGGGGTTACAAAAATATAACATTATGAAGGTATAACATCGATCTCTTCAGTTTTCAAGCCATTTTAAACGGCTGACTTTGTATATAATCACAGCACACTGTCAATTATAAGCCCACCTATATGCGAGGCAATCTTGCCCTCTCAATAAGCATCCACCCTGTTTCACTGCTTGTCCTTGTCACATCCTGTTTCCTTGGCCCAACTGCCACTCAAACCAACTCTTCTTCTCTGAAACACAGATATATTTCCATGGAGTAACGACAGTGGTGACTGTTTCAAAAGGCAGCACAGAGAAAGCAACTCTGACACGGCAGGTGGAAACATCTAACACGTGCCAAGCCCCTTGTCAACAGAGGACACAGCAGCTGCCAGCTGTCACTACTGATCTCTGCTCCAAAATTCCTGGTAAAGCAACTTTCTTTCTTGCAGGAACACCAATAATACTCTAAAAGCCTGGCTGGTAAGATTGCCAGGGAAGGTGTTGAGCTAATTATAAAATGGAGATTGTGGAAATGAAGAACAAATCTGTTTTTACTGAATGCACAAGGTGTTAAAAACTAAGAATATGGAATACAGAAAATTCTGTACTTCAGAAATTGTGTAGCAAAGGATGCATTTTATTTATACAGTTTGGGCTTGTTTGGTAACTCCTGGAATCTAGAGGGAATGTTGGATAAGAAATGCTGTAATTTCTGCTTGTAACTCCTGTGATAGGTACATATGTAAAAAGAAATGGGCAAGGGAACTATGGTATTACTGGATAATCCCTGATCATATTTTCAAGTTGCTGGAAACTCAGGAGTAAGTGATACCAAACATTTAAGCACAGAAATGATGTTCAAGAAAGGACAGGACATGGCATTTAGTACCGTGGTCTAGTGGACAAGGTGGTGATCAGTCAAAGGCTGGACTTGATGATCTGAGGTCTTTTCCAACCTGAATGATTGTGGGGTATTTTGAAAGAGAAATCCCAGTTCAGTGCGTGCTGGGAGCACCAGAGACACTAGAGGTCAGCATGGGAGCATCTACATTTGCATTTTAGGCTGGGCCAGGAATGTGCTCTGCAAGCGCTGCTTCTGCTGCAGCCCCCAGGACTGAGACACCCCAGAGTTTGGACTCGGATCTTTTCATGGAGAAATGGGTTCTTGAACGGCTGTTCAATGGTCATTCGAGCCACATGTCCTGATTAGATCCAGTCTGAACTAAACTGCAGGACTCTTATGGCTACTGCAACTGCTAATAAGGTGTATCCAGGGCCGTGGGGTGGGGGCTAAGGAATGAAAAATCATCCTAGGGCAATATTAAAAACGAGGCTGGAACTCAAGGAAAGGTACATGGAGGAGGCCAAGAGTTGAAAGACTGCAAGAATTACTGAGACACACTGACCCTGCCTTCATTTCAGTAGCATTTGTAAAATCTAAGAGTTCTCCAGGCACATTAGGGAGGAAGGAATAAAAAATTATAAAGTCAGACTGCAGTTAAAGATAACTCTTTGACTGAAAATGAAGGCCTCATCTCAGTTATGAGTAATCAGATAATCTAGAGCTCTGAATTCTGAAGGACATGGAGCATACAATCCCAAGCCTAACAGAGAACATTTTTGTACTAAGTCTCTGAAGCTGGAGTAATACCCTGTGATGGAAGAAGAGCAAAGGGAAACATCTACATTTAGGCAGGAGAAACTTTTTTTAACACATTTAGGCATGCAAAGACATTAAAGGATGGAATTGGTTCATTACTGAATAACACAGGAAAACTGTCAATGCAGAAAGAGTAAATATGTAACATTTGTATTCTGAGTTTGTGCAGGAAAAAAGCAAGATGTTGTACTAATCTCATCTGAAGGAACACTCTCACTTGAAGATAATTCTGGAAAATGTTAAAAGCACTTTTAAAACAAGATAGTACAAAGGTTTTGTGTGTAAGGATTTTTTAACAGCAGGCAAAAGAATTTAGCAGATCAAAATAATGATTTTCTTTGTTGTTGTTCTTTTTCCATTAGATCTCAAAATGTCAAGGGAACTTCTTCAGACTGGAAGGCAGCAGGTCCTGTGCTGGTGAAATTAAAGGGCAAATGAGACAACCTGGTAATTAGAAGCCCATAAGCCTGGCATCAATCCTAGCAAAATAACAGAATAATTTCTACAAGACTCAAATAATGAAGGATTAAAGAAGGGAAACAGAATTAATGCCAGTCAATATGACAATTTTTTTTTGAAGAAGAGAGCCTGCCAAGCTGGCATGGTACCTTGGAAGAGAGCACAGGAGCCAGGTGCTGTTCTGTACTCCCCACTTCCAGACAACAGTCGGGATGGCAATAAAGTTCCCTAAAAACTAAACTTCTCTCAGAAGTTAGACTACACATCAGGATGACAAGAAACACCTGCCCACCAGTTTTACTGGGCATGGAGTGTTTAACTGTGGTTTGTTTTTTTCCAAGAACTATTCCTCTCTCTCTCATTCATGGCATGCACATGACAAGCTGCTATTAAACACAATTGTTCCAACTTAATAGCAAAGGGAAGCTGCTGGAAGAAACGTTCCCAAATCTCATTTATGGGAAAGAACTGTTACTGTGGGGCTGCTCTGAAAAAAGGCTGAGTTTGAGCTTCATTTCCTCCACATTGAAATGGTCTACTTTTGAAATCATTACCATAAGGAAGTTGTGCTGCTCTGCAAAGCCCACGATGCAAATTCTTGCAACTGGCACAAGTTTGTGATGCTTCTCAGCTGATGTTCTTTCAGCCATCCCAGTAGACCTAATTTAATTTCTAATCATTTCACCATGCTTAACACATTTTTCTAAATTACTTCTGCATTTGTACTCAGAGGGAGCACTGGCTGATTTTTGCTTGTGAAGCTTTCCTCTTTCATTCCCATTGTTTCCTATGCAAAGGGGATGCAGCAAACTGCACAGAGCAATCCTGTCATCAGCTGCTTTCATTCCACGCCGTATTTCAATAATAATATGGCACATACTGTGCATTTCAGAGATTTCATAAGCCCAGCTCCAGCCTCTATCACATTACCTAGAGGAGCACTGAACCTCCTTCTGGGTGCAGGACAGTTTTTGAGACAGACCAGCAAAATATGGGAGTGCCCAATTTCACAGTGTCCATTTTATGCCTACTTAATTATATTTCATCTTTTTTAGAGTAAAAGAATGGTGTATTTAAATCATTAACCATTATTATTCACACTGTGCCATAAGCAAATAGGAAAACAGTCAGAAAGTATGAAATAGCTATAAATTACTATGGTGTTTTGTCAGACACGTGGCCTAAGTTTTCATAATTTCACATCAGAAAATTTGTAAGATGCTTCTGTTTATATTATTTTATTGCTTCCAACTTTGGTAATCCTTTTGTTACTCTTGTGACAATTCTTTTCTTAATTTTTGTTCTCCTTTGAATGTTCAAAGGAATTTTTGCTCAAAAAAAATCTCGTCATATATTAAAGCAACTGTGTCACAGATTGAATTTACTTCCTGAAGTATTTCGCAGAAAGACCTTTAAGGATTTTTGACAGGTGTAGTTACCTTCTCTTCAAAACCACTAAAAAGATGTAAAATTTCTTTCATATTTTAGAGCTTCACTTAATGCCCTCCCCATAATTTCCTTCTGATTTGGAGACACGTGTACAGCTCAAATTCAGTGCCAAGTTGTCATGACAGACTCAAGACAGGTGTTTTTGATGACTTACTCATACAGAGCACATCTTTCTGAAGGCTTTCCACCAAGTGGTTTTACTGGAGGGCGTTTAGAACAACTCCCAGGTCATGTTGCACTGACTGAATTCACTGGTCTTCCAACTAACGAAATCACACTAAAATTGCAAATTGTGGTCCCCTTTTTACACCTTATTTTGAAAGCTTCACTGCCCCTAAATTGGCCAATTCCAACCTCAATCCTCCTCTCGTTTAACATTCTTCCATCTTTAAATTTTATGTTCTCAAGCCCTTGAGGAGCTACACAACTGTTCTCCCTCAGTACTCAGAGTGTGAATCCATTCTCTCCAAACAGTGCATCTGCTTTTGCCTCCTCCTCTTTTCCTCTCTCAAAAGGGAAACAGAAAAGGAAGCATAACCTTTTCACACAGTGTTTAGTTATCTAGAGCAGTGTCCCTGAAGTCTTGCTCCCTCATTCTTTTCAAGTTTTCATATTTCAAAAGCTAACTTTTTGCCTCCTCTTCTGCTCATCCCTCAAACTCTCTTCCACCTTACCACAGCTTCCACTAAAAACAATGAAATTAAAATACCTCTCAAATATTAGAAATATTGCCTAATCCTTACTACTCTGGAACTATTACCTTGCCCAGTGCATTCTGTTCCATACTACCACATTTATACAGTGACTTTATCTATATATACATAAAGAAAATTATACCTCGTGGTTTATAACGACATTCATCAAAAAGCCCCATTTGTGAATGAATATGATACATGAATTTCAGTGTATCATCTGTGCAATGCCAAAAGCTCTTAATCAATACAACAGAGATCTAAACCATATCAATAGTTGATTTAAAACTGCATCCACTCCCAGAGAACATTAATTATATTCTCAGAGCTCATTTGTAATGAGCTTTTAATTAGAGAGGATGTCCTCACATCTTAATTCTTAGAAGCAAAGAAACGATGAGATGGGAGGTAGTTCTTAAAATAACATGCTTTAATGTAGATTTCTTTTTCTTTTATTATACCAGAACTGTAAAGACTCCTTGCTGAAAGTCTCTTGTGGCAACATACATGTATAAGAAAGGAGGATTCTATTTCCTTTGCCATCAGTAAGGGTGTATATGAGACATCCCTCTAATGGGTGCCTCCTCTAAAATTTAGGAAGAGGCAAACAGAAGGATCTTTATTGCTGGGAAGAGCTAAATGCATTGTATGAGTATCTCACATTGGGAGAAGACTGTCCAGTTTTTCTTTCATTGTTCAATTGCTTAAAATAGCCATCTTCCCATACTTTAGGAAAATGATACCCAGCACAATCCTTTACAAAATGTCCACCCTCAGTTCTGTGTAAAAGCTTCTGCAGTGCTACCCAGTGTAGCCACTCAGGAGAAAGTCTGATTGCTCAGACAGTAAAATCTGCTCAATAAACCCACCTTTAGTTTTCAATTCAGCAGCTCAGCTTTGTTCAATCCTCCCATTCCCAGTATTTCACAGACACACTGCTGTACAACACAATGCTGGGACAGACACGTGGCATTTGTCATGTCAGGAGCCAACAGGAACTTGGTCTAATTACCTGCTTTGCTTTCGCTGGGTTTGCACTGAACTTCTTCAACACATTCTGCAGGAAACCAGCCAATGTGTCCCCGGGTGCTGCCTTCCCAGAATCCACCTTCTCCAATGCTCAGAACTGAACAGAGAGAGACACAGGGAGCATTAAACTTCACCTTCTCCCACAAATACAAGGTTAGATACACATTCAATCATAACTGAACATCATGTTGGTAAAAGCCCACGTGCAATAACTCCAATGCTGCTACCCCAAAATGGGCACAAAGCAACTTTAAACATGACCTTCCCTGGTCTGCTGTTGTAACCTCATCCCAAATTTGGTTTTGTCACAAGTTTTCTTGGCCCTCACACAATTCTTTCCATTTTCAGCTTTCTCACGGATAAATGCATGGCTATACCACAACCAAAACTTTTGTCTTGCCTGTTCAAATGAAGCAAAAGCGCTGAACTCATTGTAAAACTGAATTCACACTGAAATGGATTTTAATGGTACATATC
Organism: Empidonax traillii; assembly: GCF_003031625.1. NCBI lineage: Eukaryota > Metazoa > Chordata > Aves > Passeriformes > Tyrannidae > Empidonax > Empidonax traillii. Next base: position 192,511 of record NW_020955926.1, read on the forward strand.
CTGATATCCCATATTTTCCCCACTTTCTAAGGAAGCATGCTATTTTATTTAGTGGGCAGCTCCAGAGTTTTGCAATGTCGAGGAATATGATTCAAGGGTTTGAGCACACAGCAAACACATGAACCTCATCCAGGTGAAACAAACAAGGTAGATGTCTTTTGAAACATTTCGATGATTTTTCTCAACAGAAGATCACTACAAGATGGAGAAGAAGGATTTACCATCAGGAGAAAAAGCTTTATCCTGTAGTTCTAATTATCTTGATATTAATTCTAGGACTCAGCAAGGACAAAAAGCCTGCAGGACAATAAGGCATGTTTCTACTGATAAGCAATTGGAGGTGAATTATGGTAACGAAAGGACTCTAAATACTTGCCAGGTATTATGTTTAAATTAATATTACAGAAGTTTCCTCCAAACCACTGTATATTTACTATATACTAGAAGAATATACATGCACTATTGAAAAGATACTTTTTAATATTTTAAAGCAGCCCAGTATTTGAAGCAGCCCAGTTCCACTCTCTGAGTGCCAGCTAAGCCCAAACTGCCCCTGCTGAAAATCAAGACTAATGAGCCCAGGCACATCTTTGCTAACGTGTGCACATGGTTTCCAAGACCTGGAATAATGTCTCTGCAGGGCATTTCAACACAGGAGGGGTAATTAAGCTGATCAGAGCTACTCTGATAACCTCCAACACCAGCACTTTTTGCTTTGAGATCCTGGTCCCTGCCTGGCCGTGACTGAACCTGGCATCACTGAACTGCTGGGACTCAGGGGCACTGAGTCTGAACCCAATCTGCACTATTCCAGGGCAAGATGGACACCAAAGAAATGGTAGCCCAACAAAAATAGTAACAAAAAATTATGGTAATATTAAAAAGGAGGTAAGAAATCCGTTTTGAGACACCAGAACCTCTAAAGGTGCATTTGAAAGTAAATGTTTACCAGGTTTGTTTCACCAATGCAATCTCCAACTATTTGGGGTGTTACTTACAGAGCACAGATTATCTACTAACATGAATATCTGACAGCAAAATGTTTATAAATATGTCAATTTTAAGCCTTTTAATGTCGTGTATTCCAAGAGACAGATTTCATGAAATGCACATTTACACCCCACTCTCAGGAAGAAGCCCCAGGAAACATCCATTAAGGAAAAATCCTACACCTGGAGAGCTCCCAAATGCAATTTCTGAAACACCTTCCTGACATGTATGAGGAAACCTATAACTCCCCAGGGAGTGATGGGATAATGGGGGAGAGCACAAGCCTTGGATGACTCCAACAACTCTACACTGAATATTAAGCTGAATAAAAAAATTCTAGCAAGCCTTTTTTTTTGTTTCCCTAACATCCATAGATACTGTTAAGAAAAGCAGAAAATATTTCAACTCTACACAGAAATGCAAGCACAAATGAAGAAACCACGTTATAAAATATATATTTATATAAAATAGATATTATTTATTTTATTATAAATTATACACGTATTGTATATAATATATAATATATAATATAAAAATATTGATATATACTAATTACTTAGTGATTTATGGTTTATTTTAATAAAAATCTGTTATGGGGCATAATTAAGGAAAAATATGTTGATCTAATTCTTAAAAATGTTTAAAACCTGTGCACATTAACACACATTGTCAATCTGATAAATCAGTGTTACGTAAAATAGAAGCCTGATCATTATTCCAATATATATCCAAAATATACAGAATAGTCAGCAGCTTCCAATACATTTTTAACAATGTAACCTCTGTTTACATAAGACTGCACTTCTTATATATGACATAAAGAACTAGGAAAACTTAATAACACATGCATATATCTGGAATTATGGTCGGATGCTACTGTACACTGATTTACCTTCAAGTCATAAAAGAGAGTGCAGGACTCCAGCCAAAAGAAATATAAAAATGCTAGACATTAAAAGATTCCTACTGCCAGTAATTAGGTTTTTGCTGCCTTTTTTTTTTTTTTTCCCTTTTTTTTTTTTTTTTTTTTGAGGGGAGTTTTCAGCACTGAATCTCAGTCCTGATTTCACACCACAAACTGGGAAGATGATCAGAGCAAAAACTGAGAGACTGAGGCACATTTCCCTACTTTGGCATTTTATTAATCTGTCAGATTTGGTATTTTGCTGCTCCAAACAACATGGATATTCCCATCTCTAAAAGGAGAGACGCACTGTGAGGAGGCCATGGAGTATTTCACACACATGGAGTCACAGGCAGCAGCAGCAGATCCAAATCTACACAGGAGAAGAAATTCGCTTTCTATCTGGGAGTGAGTGCAAGGCGAGAAGTGATCACCCCAGAGCAGAACCAGAGCCACTTTAGACCATTATTGCATGAAATATTAAATATTAGCCATTACTAACAGCAAGAGCAAAGGAAAATACATGTAGTCCTGCCTGAAGACATAACATCCATGGAAAAAAGTGGAAGGGGAAATGAGGTGTTGCTGGAGTGCAGTCACCCTTCCCCACTCTGCTTCCAGTCAGTCTAAAGCATTACAATCTGCCAGAAAAGGGCTCTGGACTTACCAAGAAAAAATATTGTTATGGGGGCCAGGAAAAGAAGGGAAAGGCTGATGGAACTGCGAGAGGCACAAGGATGACACGAGAGAGATGAGGGATATCCAGGGGTACAAAGAGACAAATTGTTGGTGAGGTAAAGGATAAGCTCATAGCACTCAAAATGTAGAAGTTGAGATCTAGGTGGTTCTGCACTACTAAGAAAACTTGAAATAATCTTCAGATATCTCAGATATCGGACTATTGAATTAATCTTCTTCAGATGTGCCATTTATAAGAAATTCTGCAGCAAGAGCCAAGGCCAGAATAATCTAAATGTCTATAAAAACTCTCAGCACTTCCCATACTCCAGGGTGGGTAACTGCATCTTAGAGGATAAGTAAAATTGTAACTTATCTTTTGTACCCATGAATGCTTTTTTAGAATGAGGCTTTAATTTCTGTTTTCCATCTCCCAGTATTGCTGAAGAGCCTCATTGTAACACGTAATTGGTTACCAGCAAGAGATTTTGTAATCAACAGTTTCCCTCTGAAGGACATAACAATGGTAAATCAAAGGATAACTTTCCTAAAATTAATAATTAGGCGTTATCATTTCAAGAAGTTTTTCCTTTTCTTTTAGTAAAAACAAATGATGTGATTGCTATGGCAAGAAGAGGTCAGAGTGTCTTTATATACAACACAATCTATAAATTATGGAAAGAAGATGATGTTTTAACAGTAAAATTAAAGTTCTAGTAACATCATGAATCCTGGTTTGTCTTTTCATGACAAAAGTGTAGTTTAAAACAAGAATTATGTTCAACTCTGTGAACAAAACTGTGAATCAAAAGTGGAAAAATACTGAACAATAGAATAACGGGAAACCATGGATCCAGTCAGGATCTGGTAATTTAATGTTTTTAAAGTATTATAATGTTTTTAAAGTACTTAAAGTATTATGCTTAAAATCAGCCAGATTCTGCTTTGCCAAAGTCTAGAGAAAAATATAAGAAAATTACATACATATTTTACAATATTAGATATGAAAAAATTATAGAACAGAACATAGAATGTTTTGTCTTTTGCAACTTTTGTAAGTGCACTGGCAATGTATATATTGTAATTGGTATTAATATAACATACTAATCTCAAACTACTTAATTAATATACTATAAAAATCACTTTAATCAAAAGAACATAGAGGTTGTATTCTTCCACATTATAGCTCCCTTCATGACGCCACAATAAAGAAATATTTCTTCCCATTAAATTGTGGTGACTACTATTTCTAAATTCCTTGAGATACTGAAATGTCAATGAGTGGATTATTCCAGGCAGCCTTACTTGCAAAAATGTCAATGAAATTTACAGCCAAATTCAGCCCAATGTTTTACAGCTACTACAGGATGTACCTGAAATGTCTTCTTAACATCTAAATCAATTTTTGGTGCTCCTATAAACTTCATTTTTCTTTCCTGGGAAAATAAATTATTATATGGATTGGAATGAGAGATCATTTTCTGGAAAAAAAAGAACATTTCTACAACCAGGAGAAAAAAAAGGACAAATTACCAAAATGACAGCAAAGTATCCCTCCATTCAAACTGCAGCATGAAATGGTATTTACCTTCATCCCATTGTTCTGCTATTCATAAAAAATGCCATTTACCTCTTGAAACACAAAGGGATTTCACCTGAATTTTAGCTAAGCAAGGGTTCAGTGTAAATCTGAACTCTGGTTATGTGTCTTGACACAACCATCTTCTAGATTTGTTTCTTTAAACTTAAGTAAGTTTTTCATTTCCAGCAGACACAAACCTAAGTTCTTTACCTCAGAATAATTACTATAATAACTTGGGCTTTCCTCTTGTTGAAATATCTGCTGTGTGATACAAATTTTCAAAGTTATTTGACTTTGGAAGGAGAGCTTCCAAATGACAATCGCTGCAAGAATACTTATTTCAGTGATAAAACCAATTTTGCTTGTAACAGCCCCTGAAGTATCTACAACCTAAAAACATATGCTCCTCACCTTGAGTTGTAATGGCAACTTATTTCCTAAGTATAGGTAGAAATTTAAACAAAAAATCAGTGTGTGATCTGGTTTTGCTGTATTTACTACCAGGTAAATCAAAAACACCATCGAGAGACAAGAACTTCCAGGTGACAGTTCTTAATCTTGCTGTCTCTTAAAGAGAGAGAGTTTTCTTCCTCTGTTTCTTTCTCTACCTCTACTTGTTCCTGATAGCAATTCCTCCCTCCCTGCCTGTGATTAATGATGGGCAGGATCTCCCTGCCCAGTTCTGGCTCCCAAAGACTTAATCAAGAGAGACTGACATATCCTGGGGTCAGTGCAGCAGGACTGGGGTGGAAATCACTGCCTGTCACCCTGATGACAACCGTTTGAAATGCTCCAGCGGGCAAAAAAGTGACTGTGCCCCAACTGCCACGCAGGAAACGTTCCTGTACAGCCCATGCACAATCTGGAAGGAAAACTTCTTGTGTCTGTAGTTAATGATTCTGTCTAATTGACCTGAGCAGTCAGACTGGACTGTGGCTCCATAGACATTTCTTTTGGTGGAGAAGGAAATTCAGCAGTTCTTTCCCACCTTGGGCTATGAAACCTCACAGAGAAACCAAATTAGGGAAATAACAGGGACAGAAAATACTCCTCACCTTTTGAACTTACGTTTAACTCCCAGTTTTGCCTCCAAAACAAAAGTGTGATCCAAATGTGGCTTCAAGGAGTTAACCTTTGTGTAATCCAAGTGATTCCGCTGTTTACCTGAAAAACTTCCTTATCTACTTTCCCCACAATCATCTGACTTCTCCCAAGTGTCTCACTGCCATACCCTGAGCTCTCTGCACATCTCTCGCTGTGTCCTGTCCATCTCAGGCTTTGGGTGCCTGTTACCAGCCCAAACCACGGTGGCCACAATCAGAGTCAGACCAGATCCTGGCTTAAACCAGCTTTTCATCTTTTAGCATCCCTAATTTCTCAAGAAAGGGGTGGTGCAGACAAGCAACATTCAGGAAAAGGACCTTGGGATGAGAAGACGACCATGACTACTAACTGAGCAACCACTCACTGCATTAGAATCAACAAACACCGGAATCTGCACATGACCCTCTAAATCTGAGGCACTACGGCTCAATTGAGATAGAAATGAGTGAGCTCTGTTGTTCAACATTTGGCCCTGTGGGGTTTTTTATCCGTTTTTTATCTTTGCCAACAACTTCCTATGAATATTGTCTTTTCCCTGTTATTTAGGTGTCTGTTAAACAGTTTTGAGGAAGTGAAGCAGAGAGAAAAAGAGGATGAGAAACAAATCTCATGCACTGATTTGAATTTTGATAAGAAATTCAAATCAAGTGTTACAAAAATCCATCTGTTTGTAAAGCTGATCACCATCTCTGCTGAGGAAAGTGCAGAAAGAGTCAAATTTGCTTTTCTCCACTGTGATGCACAAACTTCAGATCAGGAGGATGCAGAGCAGAGAGAATTAATTGAGAGGAGGTCCCAAAGCAGCTCATATGTAGAGGCTGCACTATTGTGTTGGTCTGTGTTAGTGCACTCATATGACATCACTGACAGCTGCTGGTACTCTGTCTCCTGAATATTTCAGGCCAGTTGCTCACTACTCAAGAAATGCTGTTTTAAAGTAGCCAAGAGTGAAGACAGCAGGGATCTGGGGATGCTTTTACATCCTAATCACTTCCTCACAGCCTTGAAAGCAAAGCCAGCTCTCCTGCTGGAGCAGGAGCAAGGCCACGTCTTTGTTACAACACTCCGATGGCACTGCTCTCTCCTGCTCTTCAGGTACAAGCAACTTGAGGAAATGAGTTGGGATATTATCTGTGACAACTCATAATTTATTGTGTTATGAATTTAAATCAAACCAATCAAGTCAGGAGACAGTATGGAAGCAAAACAGACCAATGAATCTGGGTGAGATTAGTATTCCACTTCATATTCGTTCCATCCTTCACATGAAAGAGCAGCAAATCAATACTTATGCAAACCTCTTAGGTTAAATTTTTCTGCCACACTTATCCACACGAGGTACAAAATGCTCTTGAAGAAACAAAACAGCATTTCTGAGGCTCTTCCCTTTCCAGGATTTTATTTACTAATCTAACAAGCACAAAAGCCCGGGAGACCAACTTTCCTTCTGCCCACGGGCACTGCCTGTTGGCAATATCTTCAAGCACAGCAGGGGCTTAATAATCTTTCCTTTTCAAAATGACTTACAAGTAGATTTCATGAGAAATTAAAATGTTAGTGATACATTTGGATTGCCCTACTGGCTGAGAGCATGCTGAAATAAAAGCAGTGTCACAAGGGTCAATTATTTCTAATGCTGAGAACTACTGACTTCCTGCCCAGAACAGATGCTTGAATCACTGCTACTGAACTACTGCTGCTTCTCTGACCCTGAGGAACGTAGCTCAGAGCAGAGTTTGGTTGTGGTAAACTCTTCTCTGATGTGCAGATTGTGCTTGCACAGGAGGCATCTCACAAGGTTCACGAAAAGGTCTGTTGGAGCATATTTGAGATACTGAAATAACTCCCCATTTTTCTAGATACTAAGCACTAGAGAAGTTGTTTAATCACATTAAGAGCTAAAGGAACTGATCATTTACCAAAACTAGCCTGTATTCTGTTTGGCTCCCAAGTGAAAGACAGCAGGTAGCAATACCAGGGCAGGAAACAAAAATATACAGGTGGACAAACTGTACTATGAGCAGGTTGAGGTGGGGGGATTCTCCCCCTGTGCTCTGCTCTCCTGAGACTCCACCTGGAGGGTTGCATCCAGGTCTGGAGTCCTGAGCACAAGAAAGACCTGGAGCTGTTGGAGCAGGTGCAGTGAGGCCAGGAAGGTGCTCAGGTGTCTGACACTGAGAGACCCCGAGAGAGCTGGGGCTGTTCAGCCTGGAACAAAGAGGGGGCTGTGGAAAACTCCTTGCAGCCTTTCAGCACCTAAAGACAGCTTATGGAAGAGAGGGAAAGTCCTATCAGAGAATCACAGAATGGCTTGAGTTGGAAGGGGACCTTTTCCCACAGGGAGGTAGTGCCAGGACGAGGGGGAATGGTTTCAAACTGGCAGAGCGTGGCTTTGGATTGGATATCAGGAAGAAATTCTTCCCTGTGAGGGTGGGGAGCTACTGGAACTGTTTACCCAGAGAATCTGTGGCTGCCCCATCCCTAGAAGTGTTCAAGGTCAGGTTGGACAGGGCTTGGAGCAAGCTGGACTAGTGGAAGGTGTCCCTGCCCGTGGCAGGGAGGGGGGAAACTAAGTGGTCTTTAAGGTTCCCTCCAACCCAAACCATTCTGGGATTCTATTAAAAAAAAAAAAATAGCTGTGAGACCACTTGATTTCCAGTGTAATAGTTAAATTCAGGAATGCAAAAGTAGATTTAAATTCATTTTACAGATACTTTATGTACATATGTGTGCATTTAGTTCGGGGCAGATCTGTTGCCATGGGCTTTCACATAGAACAAAGAAAATAAAAAATAAATTAAAATTGTTTCAGTGGCTTCATTCATGTGAAAACATAAGATTAGGATAGTTCTGGTACAAACAAAGATATCAGATTTATTTTTACAACAGCCATGGCTCTTCTCTCAACAGTGGAGACACACAGATGATGTCAGTGGGTATGACTAACAACTAAAAATAAAGAAGGTATTTTGGTACAGGCTACGTAACATCCTTTTAATACAAGACCATTTTAGTTTAAAAACAATGTTTAGTTTACATTTCCTTTGAACTTTGCCCATTCACAGATTTCTCTGAGCAGCTTCCTTGTATCATACACTGTGAACTATTGTCACTCATACACTTCTACCAGTTTGAAAAAGGAAAAAACAAATCGCTCCCTCTCCATCTGATGAAAACACTTTTCATCAAGAGTTTAGGAATCCATCCCTCTCTCTGTGACCCTTCTAATTCTACCAAGTTAAAAAAGAAAATCCATAAAAACATTTCCCAACTAATCCCCTTCTCTAATATGTTGTTGTGGTTTTTATCCCTGTAATAACTGCCTTGCTACATCTTAACTGTGATTAGTCTCATGGGAGGAACATGTGATGAGCATCTCCCCAGGGCCAGACTGAGCACGGGGCAGAATCCCACAGCAAGTGCCAAAACACATCGGAATTCCACAGACAATGCCAGAGGGCAGCACTTTGGCATCAGTGCATTGTAAGAACAGTGCAGTTACCAGCTTGGCAGAGGAGAGGGGCTAAGTCAAAGCTTTTGTTTTCCAAAGGTGAGGGGAAAGTGTTTCCAAAGTGAGTAAAAACTGAATTCCATGGGATTTATTGTTCTTTCTCTCCTTCCGAGCACACAGCAAGCTGCTTCTCTGGGTAACCTGGGCCAGGGGCTCACCACCTTCACAGGAGTGAACTTCTTCTTAAAATCTAGTCTTAATCTACCACCTTTCAGCTTAAAGCCATTCCCCCTTGTCCTATCACTACACTTATTCTCTATAAATAATTACATTTTACTGGAACAAGGACAGGAATCCAGGTTTAAGTGGGCCTGGATTTTTGACACAAATGCTGGCTTTGAGTGGCTTCTTCAACACTGTTACACAACTGAGACCTTTTTAAAGTGTTACTGTCTTTTTGCCTGAACTCCTTCTTCTCTACATGACCTTGCTGTGTTCAGTCTGACATATTTTTTGGTGGCAACTGAGGAACCACTGACATGGTAACATAAAACAGGATTTCATCTTGTTCTGGAAGTTTCTCCTTTGATAGCACTGAGGGTGTCACACAGTGTCCCAGCCCTGCCATGCAAACAGCCTTAAATTGTGTTTCACCAGATTTAATCCTAAGCAGGAACTCTGAAATTCCCTACATAGATTTGTTCTTTTCCCAAACTCCCCAAAAGCAGGCTGACATCTATAGGAACCTCACTAGGCTTTACTGCAGCAAAGTTCCCTAAAATGATTTAAAACAAACATACCTGGAAAAGCTAGACCTCTGCAAGATTTTAATTCTAAGTGTAAACCATATTCTTGAAGCTGAAAAAATAACCCCTGCAGGGATGATTTTATGTTGGATGGGCATGTCCCCCTTTTGCTAACCCTAATAATTAATTTACAGGTTTTCTTCAACAAACTTACATTTTCCCCAGAAATAATAATTAAAAACAAACCCAACCCAACCAACCAAACAAACACACGAACCCAAAAACAACAGCCTTAATCTCATTTTCTGTTTCAGCATTCTGACATCCATTGGTTGCTGCCCCCACCAAAATCATTGGTTTCACCACTTACATCAAACCACCACAAGAAAATTTGAGAAGTGGACTAATTACTTCTTGCAATGTTTTCCTGTTACTATCATAACAACTTAGAACCAAGGGGTCCTGAATTAACTTTTTAAAAATATTAAACTCTTCCTTGGAATTGAAATTTAAACTCCTTATTCTTAGGATATTTTTGCATATAATAGTCTCCAATCCCATTGCAAACCAGCAGCCAGATGATGAATAACTCTAAAAAATTCAGCAGTGTTTCCTCTTTTGCCAGGACACACAGTTTCTGTCTCGTCTCTCTCCAGAACTGCCTGCACTGTCTGGTGTCTTATTCTAGTGAGAGGAATCTTTGTTGGTCTTGCATCCTCTACAGAACAAACATCTTCTTACATAATTCAACCCAACAAGAACACCTCTGTGTACAAGATCCCCCAAGGAGCAGATGATGGTGCTCAACAGCACTCATTCTGTGTCCTTTGGCACTTCGTTAATCCCCATAAACACACTCAGAAAGTTATTTACTACCACTCATCCCCCCAAAGTTTCATTCTTTGAAGGTACTGGCAATTTTTCCCGCTATAATCAAATTCCAGAGACTATAAATAAGCAAAGAGCTCTGGGGTGTGCTTAAGTCTCTGGTTTTATTTTTGTTTTGTTTTTAATCTTTTGTTTTCTACTCCACGCAACATTTTTTTCCTTTTCATGTAGCTGCCCAACAAGCATCTTTCTCAACTGCCTTGTTCCTTCACCCTTCCAGTGAGCTCCAAACTCTAGATATACCCATTCTTTTGACACCTGAAGGCTTTTAGGAAGTTGTTCTGCATTACTTCTCCTGCATTTATTCTCACACACTGGATGCCTGCAAAGCTGGTTCCCAAACATGCAAAGCTGTCAAATTTGATATTTGGCATTCCCAAGCAATTCTACAACCTCAGAGTTTGTCTTCTACTGGACTCTAGCCTAGATAACTTCCATTAATTGGGAAATTATACTCACTACTTCCTACCTGATCATGGAACAAGCTTGAGAACAGCAAAATTGTCTTTTCAGCCCTACAGACTCTCCTAAGTTTAACCTTCCTCCTTCATCCTTGCTTTCAAAATGAATCTTGCACATGTTTTATCTTCAAGTGCAGTGTTCTTTAGAGTTCAGTTCTACACCTTCTGAGTTAACAAAAATTATTAAACCCACAAACGCTTCAGAATCAGTACATCCAAAAATAAAAATGCAAAAATACCTTCTAATGGCTCCCTAGTTTTTTTCCAACTACTCTTTGCAGGCTCAAGGGAGGAGGTATTTGAAGTTTTCCTTTGTGAGATAAGTAGTTTCCAGTACAAGAAAATTTGCAGCAGCTTAACACTTCTATTTAGGACACTGAATTTATTCCCTTTTGCTTGATTTCCATAACTGTTGTTTGATTCGTATGCCTTAAAAAAAGTCTTTTTTTTATTCCCTGACTAGTTCCACCTGGACATGCAAAATCAGAGCTGGAACTGCATCACACCTCACCCTCAGGAAGGTGAGTCTTGTAAACCACATCAGCCAATTTCTCACCTGTACGTGGATGTACTTACTGCCTCCAAAATAACACCACAAAGCCTGGCCTTGCTGCAAGCACAGTCTTAGCTGGGGAAGAACCCCAGAGGACAGGAATTAAACATGCACCACCACGCTTCCTCCCCAAAGTGTTTCCAGCGGGTTCTACCTACCTGCTTATCCTGAGTCTCACCAGGGGACATTTTCTACTTAGCCAATAAATTGTTCCAGGAGGAAAGGGCTGAAAACAGAGTTGCTCTTATCCCTGTTTCCTTCCTGAGCTGTTTCCAGCCTTTCAAAGCCCTGGAGTGGCCAATCTGTAATGACTACAGGAGTATATTATGTGCTCTGGGTAAGAGACAGTGCTATTACTGCACAAACTTCGGATTTTTTAGGAGGACTTGGAAGATAAAATGGGGGCTGAATATGCATTGGTTCCAAAACACAGCTAGGAGCAAAATACCCTGGAAAGAAACAAATGCAGAAAAGCACTTCTACTGAGCAGGTTATTTCCCCCCTAAAACAGCATTTTGTTATAAAATTTCCATCTAGAAGAAGAAAAATGCGTATTCAGAATCAACTAGGTACTCACCTTTGACTCTGTCTCCTTTGTGCAGGTGAATTTCCCCTTCCCCTTGAGGTTGATATGGCTTTACTACAATAAAAAGTCTTCCAGGTACAGCACTGTAAAGCTTCCGTTTGGGACCCTGATAATCCAAGGCAGACAGTGTATCCTTGTTGGCACTAGGACTGTAAATGGCACTGGAAATTGAAATTAAACATCATTAACAGCTTATTTAAAATGGGAAAGTTAATCATTTACCATCACATTAGCAGGATTAAATTAAGCAAATTAATTGTCTTCCAGTAAGACATCCAACTCTGCAGAAAAAATACATGGTTTTCATAACGAGCAGAAGCTTTTAAGGGTTGATATCTTTCAATATGAAACATGATCAATATTCACCTGACTATAATGTCCTAGAACAGAAAACACACAACATTAAAGCTTTTAGTTTTCCTGCAAATTAAGCTTGCACATTCACAGAGCCTACTAAAATCTAAAATTTATGTGCAAATCATGCATTATCAGCACCTCAATTCATCAGAAGGACTTGAAAACCTCAGTATTTACAATTATTGTTGGGAATGGATATCTTCAAGTGAACAAGTGAGTCAACTGGATTATTAACTAAATGGACTGAATAATCAAGTTACTCCAAGGTCTGGAGCTCAATTTAGACCTGCACAAACCATGGTGCTTATGGCAAATATTCTCCAAAGTATCACTTTTCCTTGATGGCAAACACCAACTCACTCAATGACTTCAGAACAAGCCACAGCTCATCGAGCAACACACTTATGGTGCATAAAGAACAAATTATTGAAAGGTGGTGAAAAATGCGTAAGATCATTACCAAACTTCTAGAAAAACAAATGAACTGTCAAAAATATACAAAAAGAGGCAAATATTAAAGAGAGTGAGAAACCTATAGGAGATAACATAACAAACTTGCAGTACACTGCTATTCTACTTTAAAAAAAAAAAAAAAGCATTAAAACTTGAGGTCTTACACAGAAAGTCTGAAACCAGAAAATATTCATGAGAAAGGAGAATATTAATAAAGATTTATAGGGGAAAAAAAATAGTAAGCCAAAGGAAGAAACCTGGTTTAATGGTGATTTAGCATTTTAACACTTCCTTTCTGGTAAGAAAATATCTCAAACTGCTTTAAGTGCTTTGCATTAAAATGAAATAAAAGGGCTGGAGTTTGCTGGGTTTTCACCCTTTTCATTTTTTTTTACCAATCTCCTACTAAGAAAGGAGTCAGTAAGTCAGTGGATACAGAAGAACTCGAATGTGGTGAATCTTTCATATCAGGAACACTTTGGTTTTCCTGCTGTAACTTCTTCACCCTTTGGAAGAGCATCCCCTGTTCACCTCCTTCTGTTCTTCCATTACTGTGAAGAGGTGCTAATAATGATATTTAGGAGTTTAACAGGGAGTTCTGGTTGCATATCCATGAAGGATTTTGCATCAGAAACCTCAGCCAACTCTCACAGTCGTTTATAGATAGACTGGGAAAGATGACGTTTGGTTTTCAGTTCTTTGCTCTGTTTCTTTTTCCTTCTAAGTGAAGGAACAGTCATCACCATAAAAAAATGCAGATCTACAAACTGTTGCTACATATCCAATTTCCACTTGCATCAAGCCATGTTTCTGCCTTGTCTGGGAGCAGCTATTCTCCCAGAATCTACTTCAACTGCTATCAGAAGATACATTCATTTTCTCTCTTACTGAAGGAGAAAAAGGAAATGACACGTTTAACCCACACAGTGAATGCATAACTTCTCCTGCAACAGGCCCACTGATGGAAATCAGGGCTGCAATGTGCCGGAGATCATTTTTTAAAATAACCGAGCTTTCCTTTCCCCAGCTTGGCTTCCAAGCCCAGCAAATCCCATGCCAGGAAGGGCAGGAGAAGGTTTCAGAGATTTCAGGAGATGTGTGGACATGTTCCACTCTCTCCCAGAAGAAGGGGGCCACCCTTGACAGCTCATCCTTTCTAGTCCCCTGCCCCTTCTGGATGCTCCTGCTCCACAACCCCACCTGGTGCTATGTCAAAAAGGGTTTTTCATCTAAGGGGAGCAACAGCTTCATGGTGAATTTGGTGAATTATTTGCAAATAATAAGCAGAGAGCAACAATTCCCACATTTAGCTGACTGAAAGTAAGCGGTCATGGGGTAAAAAAAAATCTGCGAGGAAAGCCATGCAAGGTGCCATTCATGACTGCAAAACGGGCCTGTGGCAAGAAAAGGCATTATATGCAGGCAAAATAAGATATTAAATCCTTTTGGTTATCTTTAAATTTAGAGAGTCTCCAGCTCTCCTCTCAGTACTTGCACATACCCTGGACTTCTCTGAAACAAGTGTTGATGGCACATCAAGACCGTAGCTGTGACACTGATGCACTAAGAGGAAGATCAAAATTTTATTTCCACAAACTCTCAGGTATTAAATTGGTTTCCACCATTGATTTGTGCTCATTTTTAGGAAGGGAAGAGGAAAGTGGCTGAATAAAATCAAAGCAAAGCAATGTTTGCTCAGTCAAAAAAAATTCCTAATTGTTACCCCCATCTCTAAGAATTGACCATGCTTCTAGAATTTGAAGTGTTTCATCCCAGAAATATAGATGAAAAGGCTCTTTTTATCCCTTCCAGCTGAAATAATCATTGACTCTGAGGTAAAACCTCCCACTCTGGTGGCACCAGTATAATCCAGGGGAATACAAGAGCTCATTCTTGGAAAAGCACCTCATGGCCACCTCCTCACCTGGTTGAATTCTCATTCCAGACTGGGTTTTAGTGGATGCTGATCTCTGTGAGGAGACACCAACCTAACTGCACCCAAAAGAGCTTCTGCCACTATTGCAGCATGCACCAAAGATGAGCTTGCTGCATGAAAACACTGGCATAAGAAATTCCCATCCCGTTCCTCCCATTTCATTCCAGTCTTTCTTCCACTTCAGACAACTTTGTTTTACAGTGCCCCATCCTCTCGCCTCTGCAGCAGCATTGCTACTATCACAAACAGTGCTTGTCAGTTTGGGTGCTCGTGGCCAAGGAGAGAAGAAGGATGTGCAAGGTAACAGAGACAGTGTCAACTACATGGCATTTTGTTTTACTGACTTGGAAGCTCCAGTGAAGATCCCTGACACCTACAAATGACAAAGGGAAACCAACAGCTGCATTTCCTGACAATGCTCCAGTCCTTTTCTACTCTGAATACTGGATTTCTTTTTACTAATATGAAACAAGACAGACAAAGACTGGTATTTTAAATGACTGGTGAGTGAAATGTGTTTGGTCAGAACATGTAAGCTTTAGCTCCCTCCATCAGCTCTCAGTTCTAATACCTTCACTTTGGCAGCTCTGCACTTTAACACCCCTCACCCTCGTGCAGCTCCATTTCTTGCACCCTTGGCAGATTGAGTTCCTGAGTCAAAGTGGAGCTGTAATTGCCTCCTCACAGGGCAGTGGCTTCTCGAAGCTGCAGCCCTCATTTGAGATCAAAAATCAGACCCAGTCCTCTGTTTTTTATATTACTTACAAAACATACATCACTCTAATTAGTCAGGATTTGCTCTCCAGTGGGACATGGCTGCAGGATATTTGTGTAGAGTGCCTGCTAAATCACATTTGTAATTCAAGAGGAAAGGAAGAGCAGCAAAGCCATAGGTAATGCAAAACCCTGCAGCACAGATAATCATGAAAGAAGTCCATGACATCTATCACCACCATCTCAAGAAGCCCCCTTTGCTCTAGGTCAGCTTCCATTTATTCCCCCCATTTTACTCCTTGGTTCAGCACACATCTACACAAGAGAGAACTTAAACATTCTCTGTTCCATCACCCATGAGCAGCTCCAGCATAAATTCCAGGCATGACCGATATCTCAGAAACATTTTACTATGCTGTTAAATTCAATCCTTATTTCAACAATTAAAGATCTTGAGAGCTTAGCACATTGATTTGAAGGTGCAAACCCTGTGTTAAGTCACTGCTGAGCTCTGCTGAACTTTAAAGCCTGCCTGGCTGCTGGAGCCCTGTGAGGAAACAGCTGGCTTTGACTGGTGCTTCCAATTAAAATATTCACACTTGGACACGGTCCACTGTGCTGAGATTTAATACCTATATATTACAGAGAGTGCAAAGTGGACACATAAATAACATAAAACACGTGGCAGTGCAGCACAATGGCTTTAGGGGTATCTCAAGCAGATAAAAGTCACCTGATGTGCCTGTGCTGCTGCCGCTTGGCATCGTCTCCCAGCCTGTTCAGGGACGGCGAGCGGCTCCGCGAGGACGGAGTGTAACTCCCTACGGTTTTTACAGTTCCATTGGGATTATTCTGCATCTGTTGAAGCAGATGAGGTGAAAGGCTGCGGTGTGAAGAGGCAGAGGAGGACGCTGACCACTCAGGGAGGTTGTTGATGTTGAGGTTGTTGTCGCTGTTGGAGCGCAGCAGTATCCGAGGGGCTGCCAAGGTGCTCGGGGGTCTCCGCCTTCTGTTGGAATAGGTGGGAGCCTCCCTAAAGGGCACTGTGTGAAGAAAGACATTCAGGGTAATCTCAGATGATTTCACCACTCACATGTGTTTACCAGCATATAAAATCATTCAGCAACATATGGCATTGTTTGTTTTGCAGAGACAGAAACTCTACCTTGCCAGCAGAGCTGATCGAACTCATTAACCTCAAAACATCAGTAAAATTGAAAACAACAGAGCAATATGGACCTGTTTACTGGCTTGGATGAACAGCTGAGCAACACCAGTGGCACGAGTGAGCTGAACAGCCTGAACTATGGTCTAGGAAATGGGATTCACCTCATTATTGCCAAGTTGGAGGTTCAGAAATTTCATTTTCGTGCCGTGTTGTCACGTTCCATCGGGAAGGCACAGAACAGGGCTGACCAGCAGAACTTCTGAGGCGTGAACTTGCACCTTCTTTCTCCCAGCTGGCACCCAAACTGGTCCATCACCAAGTTCAGGCCTAACCCAAAATCTGTAGTGTTAATAGTCACCTTATCCCCATCTTCCAGGTTAAAAATTGAGGCCATGGCTTCTTCTCCTGGCAGAACTCTATTACATGGCTGTAATCCCCAGGTATTCCCCTGTTTCTAATCTAGGCACTTCTACCACATCCATTCCTATTGTATATAGAACATTTTACCCGAGGGGAACACACTGCCTGTCACGTGCCCTGTCCCAAAGGGAACACGGCTGGATCCAAAGGCTGCAAAATACTTATTAATGAAACAGTCACAACAGCAAAGGAGGCAAGGGCAGGAAAAATCTAACCCAGAGCAGAGGGTCCATCCCCTCATCAGTGCTCCTGGGACATCTGCACAAGCAGATACTGCTTTCCAGATCACCTTTTCTCCCTGTAGTAGTTTCTTCCAAGTGCAACTTAAAGGCAAATTTCCTCACAAAAAGACACCCAGGTATTACCTAGATGTGATATTTCCTATCCTTTCATAAGGTAATAGAGAATTTGACCACAAAAACTCATTCTTGACTTGCTTCCCACTGCTGCAACCACCCTCATTAATTTATTTCAGTGGAGCTTGTGGGGTCACAGGAGCTGAGCCAGAGTGCAGATATTTACACCTGAAAAGTCACAATAGTAAAACTATCAGCCAGGCATTATTCTGAGGACTTCACTGAGCTGCTGTAATTCTCAAAAAAAAGTCATATTTAAATTGGGAAAGAAGGCCCACAAAATATCATCCTACATGTCTAAAGTGCCAGTAAGTGCCATTTATGAAGTGCCAGAAATGTCTACTCATTCAATACCCTTCAAAACCACACAAAAAAAACAGAATAAGAATGTCTGTCATACTGTGCAAGTAAATAAATTCACATAAATATGAATATACATAGGAATCAATCTGTCCTGCCTTGAAATAGAACCTTTAATTGAGAGAACAAAGCAAAATGTAAGGTTTCAGAGCAAAACTGAGAGCTTATTTATAGCATAAAATAGAGATGGAACCACAAGGAGAAAAATTATTTATATAATTTTCACCAGAACCAGTTTATGATTAACTACAATTCTGAATATTTTAAAACAGCATCCTTTGTATTTCTAATGAGCTGAAACTTTCTCTAGTAAACAACAACATCAGAACAACCAAACAAGAGAACAGTGTGCACAGAGAGAAAGGGCTTAAAATCCATATTTCCTTTGAGACAAGGCTGAAATAAGAGAAGCACTCTTTAAAGTTGTTCAAGGGGATAAAGCAGAGAAATCCAATATTTATGCTGGAAAGTGGCAGAAACTCTGTATAATTGTCATGGCATTTCAAGTTTTTCCCATTTCCTATTTTTGCAATGTTTCTAAGCAGCTGAGTGTGGCACTCAGAGCCCCTGGGTGCTTTAGATGTCACAGTGAAAGCCCTGCTGAGTGCCAAGTTAAAGAAAACTCTAAGCATTTGTCTCCCAAATTGGCATACACAGATCCTTAGATTGATGCAGGGGACACAGATGTGACATTTCTGCACTCCTCTATTTTTGACACTTGGAATCTGACCCTAGGAATTACCTCACTGAAGATGAGGATCTTTCCCAGGTTCAACAGAGCAGAATCCAGTCAAGGAGAAAGCAGACAAAACTGAATATAGGCAACGTTTGGCAGTTTTGCCACCTGAAGGTCTAATCATGCCAAAGTTTGCTTTGGATTCAGCAGAAATTGACTCTGACCCTTAGATTTTAATTTTCCATGAACTTAAAGAGGGGCCACTCCGAGCAGCCTGCCCAGCCTTCCAGCCACAGCCAGATAAAATAAATCCTGCCAATGGTTTGGGGTGTTCGCTGGCACTCTGGAGAAGTTGGTGGGATATCCTGGTGGGAGGGGAGGGAGCACAAGGGGCAGGGTGACAGAATGGACAGAAAGCTGCTGAGCACATTTATACCAACAGAAACGAGGAATCACTCTCCAGGTACCCTTTTCCTCTTTCTCCCTTCCATGCCTTAGAAGGATTTGACATGCTCATTGAGGAGTTGAGCTTTCGCTTTGCTACTGATGCTCTATTCTTAAGGAGGGAACTACGAGCAAAATTAGCCTTTACTACAGAAAATAATCAGGAAAGAGGACGAGTAATGACACCAATTGATGCTTGTCTAACACAAATCTTTTATAGAAAGAGTTAAAAATAAGCATTTTGGAGCCTGAAGTGATTAATATTCCACCCAACTGTTTCTTTTCCCCAGCAATCTGCAAACTGTAGGTGGGTGGATATTTTTTTAGCTTCTTCTTATCAATATTATTTTTATTAATTTCACAAGAATAACATTAAAATAACTACAACACAATACGATGAAATGCAAACGTCCACCCTTTAATCCCAGTTGGACAGTGATTTTCCCTAATATTTCCCCACATTCAGAACTGTAAGTCTAACTGTTGCAAAACTTGTCTGGGAAAAACAGTTGATATAAAACCACAAGAAAATGCCTGAACTAATTACATGCCCCTAAAGTTTAAATTTATCATCCCTAAAAGCATACTTGAAAGTACCATATAATCCTTCCTCCAGCTCTCACAATTCTATTCCTGGCACTTCATACATCTGAAGGGGCATTTCAGCACCATTTACTGACAAAATTCACCCTGGAAAATCCTTAACGTGTCTCCAAATGCATTTCTTAGGGAACAAAAACATTTCTATAAGTACTTGAATCTTCAGAGAAAATCCTAAAAGGAACAAAGTCACATCCAGCTTTAATAACCACTTGCCTAAATGGACTGTCTAACATCAAATAATTTTGAAAAAGAAATTGCAGGAATTGATTAATTACAGAGCCACTAAACCCATCATATTCAATGTACACAAGAAAACACCGGTCTGAAACATCAAAGTGTTCTGCTTTCATCGCTTACCTTCTTTCTTTGTGAAGGCATTTAACAAAGACTTCATTTTCCCTTTTTACTTTAGCAGCAATCCCCTCATTATATAACCTTTGCTGGGAAGAAAGAGGCAAAAAAAATATAAAAAAAAAATAATAATAATAAAAAAAATTACTTGAGCTACCCAATTTCTAGGTGTTCAGGCTGGCTGCACCCTGACATAAGCAGCAGGTTTCTGGGCACCGTGCAATTGCGAGCATAGCTGGGCATGCAGTACCCAGCGTTCTGGTGACAAAGCCCACCCCACATTCTGTCTGTCAGCTGGGAGCCAACTGTGCACAGACTGGAGCTCCTCAAAAAAAAAAAAAAAAATAAAGGGAAAAAAAGGCTCCTGCTCTCGTTCCCAGCATCAGTCATGTGAACCTGCAGCCACAGCCTCCAGACGATGCTCCCGCTCCGCTCCCAGCCCGCAGCGTGCAGAGCCAGCACGGGCTGAGGGAGCTGCGGGGAGCCGGACACAGCCCGGGGGAAAACAACCAGGGATCTGCCAAGGTGGAAAACAACCAGGGATCTGCCAAGGTGGGACAGGGCACCCCTGCAGCTGCACCTGGGAACAGGGAAGCCTGGGCAGCGGGAGCTGCTGGGGACAGGCGTTCAGCTCCAAATCTGCACAGCTGACTTTCGCTGCACAGAGGATTGTACTGCTTACTTGCTTATTGCTGTTTATTTTCTTGTTGCAATTTACTCACTTTTTACTATTTCCTTTTTGCTATTCAATTTCCCCTCTTTATTCCCTTTCCCCTCTTTATCTCCTTTCCCCTCTTTATTCCCTTTCCCCTCTTTATTTCCTTTCCCCTTTCTATTCCCTTTCCCTTCCCCTTTTTATCTCCTTTCCTCTCTTTATGTCCTTCCCCTGTTTATTTCCTTTCCCTTTTATCTCCCTTCCCCTATTTATCTTCTTTCCCCTATTTATTTCCTTTCCCCTATTTATTTACTTCCTTGCTCACTGCAATGTTCCACAAAAGCAATTTGAGGAAAAGTACAAGTCACACGAATCTTCACACCATTACTCCGTTAAGAAGGGAGACAAACCTGTCACTACACAGAATACCTTCCTATGGCCTATATTCCAGTCTCAAACAGAGATAAAAGCACAATTATTTCCCCTTCCCCTTCCATTGCACTGGAATAAAAGAGAATTTATTTTTGCATGGGGAAAAAATAAATAAAATTGATCAAGCTCTTTTGCTGAATTCAATGCCACACTTCTGTCAATGTCAGAAAACACAAGATGTAACCAGTGACGTTTTTAAAGTACTAATTCTAAAAAAAATAGATTTATAGCTGTTCCAGGCAGTGCAAACATGCTTCCAGAGGAAGTGCAAATAACTGAGACAGGCAGACAGGAAGCAGGGGGAGGTGCTAAAAAGCACAAAAATTTTAAGCATATCCAGTTAAACCTAAGATACAAAGATATCAAAGAACAGGAAATTCACTGCCTAAAAAAAAAGAGTAACCTACATTAAAAAACTGCCATAATAACATAAACTATGTAACAGTTAATAAATATTTATTCCATTTCAGGCTTCTCTGATGATCACTAATGCATCTATTTTGAAAATTAAGGGTGTTTCTTATGAGAAAACTGCTTCAAGACAGAAAATAAATTACTTGAATGAATTTAATGTCTTTCTGTATAATGATCTCACAGTTAACGTAACAGTGAAAAGAATTAGAAATCATAAATTAATTTAATAGTTTAAACTTAACATTCCAGCCTCTAATTTATAAAGAAAATAATGCTTCTCTAATAAAATTTTATGTTTTGATTCCATTTCTTTTAAAAAGAAACTATTCTTAGCAGGTGAAAATCTTACCGGGAAAATGATGGAAACAGCATTAAACATCTTTATTTGACAGGAAGGATCTTCTTCTTAACTTTTAACAGATGCAAAGCTTTCTAAAGAATAACTTTGAACTTTTATTCATTAACTTATAAATATGTGCATTAATGAGCTTCCCAGAAGAACCAACGCAATTTCCAGAGCAAGAACTGCCACACCAGAACTGTGCCCCTAATTTGAATCACAAGCTTTTGTGCTTTACAGTTCCTAATATCTTCATTCAATTCCCCTGATTATATTTGGAGCCACAAATGACAAAGGAACTGTGAGTATTAATGGAATCCTAATTTCCTTTTGAGGGTGTCAGTGGCTCAAAGTCTTTCATCCCAGCAAGGACAGGGTTAACCCAATTGTGCTCATTCCTGTCTGTTCAGATACAGTAAAACAAAAACAGACAGGCGACTGCAGTCAATCAAAACCAATCCCAAGGGGGATTTTTATTAGATTCTTGCCAGAGCCATAACATTTCATCACCCGAGGTTTCTAATCAGCGTTAGAAAAACATAAAAAAATATGAAAGCCACTTGAAATTATTGAGTTTCATGGAAATGGTGGGAACTCTTTCCGACCTACACCAGCAAATATCTCACCTGATATCATTTTGTTCCATTTAACTGTCTGTCTTTTCCCCAACACAGGAAATATAATTTCTTCCTACATAGCAGAGCCTCCTGCAATAACCACTATTGTTCAGTGGGAAAATATGACAATCAAGGAAGTCAGTGAATAGTTGCAGCTGCAGTTTTTGAGTTTTTCCTCATTTTCGCTTATAGCTTATTAGGACTTGTTTATTTTAACTGAAGTCCTGGATTCTGTGGTGTTGGGAAATTTAGAAAGAAAATATTCCAGCAGTTTCCACTTTTTCCTGAAAGATTTTCTGCCTCACAACTGTAGTCTTGGTATTGTTGTCTGAGGAGAAAAACCTAATAATTTGATTATATTAGTACAAAAACCCCAATATAGCCCATAAGCTATAAACATCCTTAGCCTAAAAATTACGAAGACCTTTTAACCAGAGGTGAAGTAAACTCTCATTTCCCTACTCCTTTGGTAGGTGCTCAGGAAAATGTGTGGCAGCTCTGCATGGGGATGTGTCTAGAGGGAAGAGCCACCTCAAACAGAAATTAGGCTCCAAAGTTAATTTTGATGAGCATTTTTTGTATATTTATAACAATAAGCTCCCAGTTTTTTAAAGGTATTTGAGTCCACAGCCCCCATCAGAAATCTGTGGAAAATCAGACTTACATGCTCTTGAGGATCTATTTTTGGGCACTTGGATGCCTTTAAAGAAGCAAAAAAATGATGCCCAAAGCTCTGATATAATCATCCCATCAACACCTCCAAGGGCCAAGGCTCCTCAGATAATGGCAGAACACAGCTATGACCACTCTGATTTTATTCTTGTTTGATTTTGTCAATTTTGGAGTTCTTGACAGAAAAAAATCCCTTTAACATCTAGGTTTCTGTTAAAAATACAGTTCTTAGCATGTAGAAATGCATTTTTCTCCACTATAAAACAGGGTTCCTGTATGTTAAGCCACCAAATGGAGAGTTAGGCAAGGAGAGAGAGATTCAAATAGAGACAGTAAAGTACATAAAGGCTCTTGGGGGTGGGGTGGGGGGGGAGTGGGGGACCTAAACTAGGTTGCTACAGTGTTCTAGAGTATTTACTCATTTCAGAAAGCCACAAGGTGGTCAGGAACCCAGATTCAGGAATTCAACTCAGTCACACAATTAAACCTATTTTATAAAGCGAAGGGTTTGGGTTTTGTATTTTTCTGCAAAAATATCTGGGGAGTTTTCTCAGAAAGAAGCACGTGAGCCCACCAAAATCATGCTGGAGGAGCCTTAGCTGCACCAACTTCAGTGGTATCCCTGCTGCCACTGTCAGTAACCTCTCAGCACCCAGCTGCCAGTGGCACCAACCAGCAACCTTGAGGCAGCCAGGCTGAGTCTGAAGGGTGGAACGGGAGCAGGAGACTGCGTAGGAAAGGACAGCAGAGGGATGGCTCGGGAACAGATGGCAGAAGCTATCAATTAGAAGGAAAAGCAAAAAATAGCAGTGTGAGTTCCACAGCCATGTGCCAGACACCCCTTCCATCACCGGGCACTGCCGCTCCATCACCATCCCCAGCCCTCACTCTCTGGGAGCAGGGCAGTGTCACGCTGCTCTCCCCAGCAACTTCTCACCACAACATCCTTAAAAACCAGCACCAAGGAGCTGGGAAGGCGCTCAGCTCAGGCACAGCCCTGTGGACAGCTCAACCACAGGTAATTCTTCGTGTGATGGAGCTAACTGGCCACTGCCAAGCTCTCCAGTTCTGCAGAAAACACCTCACTCGATTCCCAAGTATTTTAATAACAATGCAGCTAAGGTGTAAGCAGGTAGATTCCAAAGGAATTTAAAAGCTGATGAATGTACAGCTACAATACATAAGCGAAATTAAAATCACGGGAAATGAAGACCCTTCTCTCTTGCCATGCTCACATGATTCTAAACAAGCCTTCACTCAGATTACAGCAGCAATGCAAGAAAAACATTCCGAGAGCTGCACGTGTCTGCAGAAGGGAGACATGTTCACCTCAGGGCTTTACTTTGAGATGCTTATACAACATCAAGTAAAGACAGAGAATCTTCTACTTAGATTACATTAAAAAATCGCTGGGTATTGCTTAAAACTTGCCACGTGTCAGAGCCAGTGTCTGACACCTCTTTGATAGGTTAGAAGGTAAGAGGAGTAGAAATTCCAATCCAAAAGAGCTCGAATCTCATGGCGTTTCCCTTTTTAAAAAGAAAAACTGCCAGGCTCAGTGTGGCAGCACCTGCAAATATCTGAAGCTCTGCCAGCAGCGATACAGATACACAGATCAGAATTTACCTGAGAGCTGAAATAAAACCTCGGTCCCCAAGGATGAGAGGTTGCTTTGTGTGACGAATCTGGGTCAGGGGTGCAGACAGAAACAGAACAATAGAAGGTTTTAAAAGGTGGGAAAATGAAACCCTCCAATTGTGTGTGAAAGGCTGGAAGGGGAAGGAAACAATGGTCAATAATGAGGGAGATGTCTTGCAAGTAGCAGCTTGAAGAGAGAGAGAGAGAAAAGCAAATGCATCGAGAGAAAGCTACAATAGCTGAAGGGGAATTTAAAAACATGACTCAAGTCCATCAGCAACATCGAAGCAAGCAGCCTATCTGAATAAAATGTGGATGGCTCACTTTGATTCTAACAAGTACATGATGTAAAAGCAGCACCTTAGCCAAACAAATGCCTGTATTTTATGCAGATGTGTTCCTGCAGAGCATTCTCCCTGGCATGGGAAGGACAGCTCCAACAAGGGTTTCTCAAGGTTTTATGCTCCCAGAGCACTCACAGCCCCTCATTTCTATTGTGCATATTTGGGTTGAAAGCAACATCCAATCCTACTCTGAATAATACAAATAAGAAAGGTAAATATGTGTGTCTGTCCTCCATATATTTGTGCACACAGATAACAAAGAGTTTTCTCTGCTGGCTGTAAAGGCAAGGAAAAAGAGAATTTTTTAAGAAGTAAATAGTTATTGAGAACCCTTTCAAAAAAGGCAAGGGGGTGATTTGCAGTTGATAAAACATGAAACTATTTGTTGTAATTGATTTCTTTAAATATGAACTGGGCTGATTTCCAGGTCTGTTTTCATCAGTAAGCAGAATTCATCCAGAATGTTTCATCTATACAGCAGCAGACTATCAGCAACCAGCTACTCAGAAGTGTCATTGAAGCAAGAGATTGACAACTTGTACAGTATCTGGACAGAAAGATCTGTTCACCTCAGACTTAAACTGAAAGCAGTCAAGTGTGAACCCCCGAAGCTGCATTCTTTTACCTCCAACAATAAGACAGAAAATATGAATCAACTATAATTACATCCCACTACAAACTCTTGTGCTCTTTAAATAAAGCTGGTGAAAGGGTGAAGAAATTTTCTCCACTAATAATACACTGGAAAATCTTGTCCTGATGCAGCACCACACAGAAGCATTGAGTACACAACAAATTAATGTCATTCTTCACATTATGTATACACTGAGTTGGGAAAAAATATCATTTAACATGAGGGGGCTGTGCATATCCCAACCCACACAGTTTATGCTGAGGAAAAAAATAAATTAAAAACCATGTCATTCAGAGAATTTCATGGCTGGTGGCTCCTGCAAACAAAGATACCTGACTCTTCCTCTGATGTCTGACACTGATGGGCCTCAGATGCAGTATTTGAATCTGTGGGTTGTGGTGTAAGTTTGTGGGTTGCAGTCTGATGTTGCAGAGGAGAACAAAGACAAGTAAAACTGCACAAGATGCTTAGCAAAAAAACTGCACCAATATTGGATTGCATGGTCTTTCTGTGTTCTGGCATTGTACAGAAAATAATCTGATTTTGCCTTTGTGTAACCTTCTTCCTCCCAGCAGCTCTCCACGAATTCCTTAAATCATTATGTTGTTACAGGCCTTATTCAGTGATCTGATTTCACTGCTTTAATCTAAGTGTGAACCTCTTTAGTAAATAGTGGGACAAAGCATCTGTGCTTCCAAAAGTGTTGGTGGATCATGTCAGTTTTATTTAGAATAACACCATTTTCATAACTAAAAAGTGTATAATGCTCTCAATGGGGAGAAGAAAAAAAAAAAAAAGACTGGACTCCTGTAGAAGTTTCCAAATGTGTAAGTGGTCAAAGTGGGCAAATGTCGTGACAGAGGCACAAGTGTTAGTCCAGTACAATTTACATAGACAAGTGTACTCAGAGGGTGGGAAGTATTGGGCAAACTTATTTGTTGGAATTCATGCATGGGTGTGAGTTAGCCAAGGCAGGAATGATAAGGAAACAGCAAAGAAACAGATCCAGAATATCTTCTTTTAGCTCCAGCTCCTCCCTCATCTCCCACTCTCAAATCTTGGTGTCCTTCACTGCCATTTTTCAATTGAATTTTCCCTTCTTCTCATGGCTACAGCTGCCTTTCACTGCTTCCACCACCAGCTCTGAAAGGGTGATCTTCCCATCTCCCAGAGCCAAGGGGAAAGAAATGGCATATAAGAGAGAATTTCTAGAAGATCCCCTGCTATGGCAAAGTTACATTAAATTAGCAACCAAGACAAATGGGTAGGGAGGGAGGAGGAGCTGGCCACAAGAAAACAGGTTTGGGAAGAGAAAGATTTCTAAGAGGTTGCAACCTATAAACACTTAAAAACAGTGGAAATAAATCAACCTATCTTCATATGCCAAAATTTAGTTGTGAAGAGAGGAGGGAACAATCAAGCCACTAATATGACAATAATATAATTTTTTAACAGCTTATTGCACTTTGAGGGTAATATTTTCCTTGAGTAAAGAATACAGTATTTTACTGAGGAGACATAGCTGGGCAGAAAAGCAACTAGAGAACTGGGGAAGCTTTTCACTCTGCTGGCTGCCTTCCCAGAGGGGCACACTACTTTATGATGTATTTAATGCCAAAAAAACTTGCATTATCACTTCCACCCTTACATTACAGCAGAGCAGCAAAAGGAGCCCACTTTTATCCTGGCACAGGTACTACCAACAAAACCACAAACTAAGCACCAAGAGAACAAAATTTTTGAATCTGCAACCACCCTGAAGCCCATGAATCTGCAGTGAGCAGAGAATTTAAGGAGAGGATACTTTTGGGAGTTGTGAGTGTAGAAAAAGCCAGACATCCATACCCCATACACTTGCACAACACCTGAGAAAGCAAGAAGCTGTGTTTGTGAACAGTGAGGGACACCATTATAGCACCCACATTATCCTCTGCACATTATCTCTCTTTTCTATGATCTTCAAGAATTCCTCCTTTGCTCTTATTCTCATCATGTGAACTCCAGAGTGGAGCTGAGCAGCGAGTTCAGTCACACTGACACTTCTGAGACCACATTTGGGTTACCTGAGCAGAGAGTCTCTCCCTGCAAATTTCCATCTGTCTTGTATGCTAAAGATTGTAGATATGCAACACAACCATTCACCCCCCAAAATCTCTTCTCTTCTAAATAGAGGATAGCAAGCTCTAAAGTCATGTTATTAAGCAGGATCTTCAAAAGATAAAACCCAATAATTTCCGCTGATAATTGTCTCGCTATCCTTAGTTCCATTTAGACACTCGCTGTTAAACAGAAACTAAAACATTGCTGACTTATTCATTAAAGTAACAGCATTTTAAATTATATTAGTAGCCTAGATTTCTTCCTCTCAAAAATAACTGTTAATGAATCACGCTGGTATAACTAAGAAAAGATAAAAAAAGCAAGTATCTGCCATAACAGGGGGTTATCTCTGTACAAATATGTAGGTGTTTGCAGCATTTGTAATGTTCTCAATGGTTAATCCCATTGAGAAAGGAAGGCTTGTTCACTGAAGAGTCTTTGAGGTGGATTAATGATTAAAGTGATATCACAATACTACACCTATTCCTGGTTCACAGCATTACCAGTTGGGTTTTATAATGTTTGAAAATGTTGAGGAAAGACCTTTCCCCCCTCTCCCCCCGTTTCTTGATGCTGCCTGCAGATCGAGTTTTGCACTGACAGCTGGGCTCAGATTTTGTGTAACAAGAATACAAAAAAAGGACTCCTTGTTTATATAGGTTAGTAAGTCAGAGCAGGTAAATAATTGAAAGTATAAACAAGGTGCAAGCTTTAAACCCATCATCAAAAAGCAATCTTATGTACATCCTATTTCAGAAGCATTCCTATTTGTTCTTATGTTTCTGGCAGCAGTGGTAGATGTGATATTCATTAATTCAGTGGAAAATGCATGGCTGACATCCAAGACATTACTATGAAAATAGAAGTGTTCTGGATATTATTTGGCAGTCACACCCCCGGACATCATGACTACTACAATGAAATTTGACTTCCGTGTTCAAGTTTCAAAATAACTCTGTTTTCTTCCGGACAAGAAGGGATGCAAATAAAGTCTAAAAAAGAACAGGATCAGAGAAAGGAGAGCAATTGTATCAACAAGCAAACTGCACATGTATTCTTCACTGCATGGAGGATCATCTGGCATCAGCCACCTGGGATGCAGCCTGTGGTCATCTACAGAAGCACACCTAAAATAAGGTGGTGATTGTACTCATAAATTCAAGGGCAGAGGTCAGGGCCATGAGAAATTTAAGGAATAAACAGTATATCTTTATAAACAAAAAAGTGCCCATGGAAAATACACTGTGTACCAAAGAAAAAAGGAGATAGGACAGATAAAACAGGGTAACATAAAATACGTATTTCAGATCTTACATTAGGAAGCTTCAGTTGTGAAGCAAATTCAGATCATTTGCAGGGTATTTTTTGCTTACTAATATTTGTGGTCGAGACCTAAATGAAGGGAAATGTCCAGCCCTCAGCTCGAGCAGGGAACACCAGACACAATTTCACTGGAATCTTGTGGTGCAGCAATCCTGGAAGAGTCCCCAGCAGCTCCAGCTTCTCAGGATGCACTGCCTGAGATAACAGAGAGCTGACCACAGCCCCCAGGACACCTCTGCTGCAACAGGGGTCAGAAACACAGTCCCAGATGATTCTCACTCCCCATGCCATGTTCCCAGTGGAAATCAGGAAAGCCTAAGACCATTTTCTCAGCTGGAAAATGACTAGTTGAAGGCGATGAAACAGAACAAGAATATATGGAAATTTATAAAGCTGAGGAAAATTTCTACAGAATCACCTTGAATAATTTTTCCTGGTCAAGAATTTGGCAAGAAATTTAGAAGTAATTCACCTTAAGTCCCCCTGGCTAGGACCATACTTCACTTTATACTAGGAAGCTGCAAGGAACATCAAATGAGTTATTAGCAGAAAAGGAGGAGAAAAAATGGGACTCACAAGACACCTCTGAGGTCAAAAAATAAAGTATAAATGGAGGTGGAAGGACTGGAAGACAGGAAGAAAATACAGCGAAATTCCAGTGATTCCCAGTGAATCTGGGAGATATAATCTGAAAGAGATTTTCAATTGAGAAAATGAAAATGGATTACTGCTTTAAGATGCTTAGGAATCCTCAGTGACTCAGGAAAGTGTATGTCATGTAGTAAAACAAGAAGGCAGTGGATGCTGGGAGGCTGCACGTGGCAGGGAAGTGCAGTTCCTGCAGCCTCTGCTCAGAGCTCTCTCAGACTGAACACCAGCCACCAGCTAAGGATTTAGCAAACCATACAGCGACCAAAAGTAGTGCAGTCAATGACGAGGATGCAGGAGGGACTAATTAGTGATTTAAATTTGTGTTGGAAACGCTGCAGAAAGCAAAGGCTCTGAGCAAGCTCCTCCACCACTGAGAGAGTCACAGAGCTCTGACACTGGAGCACCTGCAGCTCTTCATCTACAGGTTTTCAAGTAATGACTAAAGGGAAAGACACAAGTGTTTAAATGCTAGGTGCAGTGGAGGTGGTGTATCTTTTGCTGTGGATTCTGATGCTGTGGATTCAGTTTTCTGTCAAAAAACAGAAGGAATATTTGAATGATGCCAGACAGAGAACAAGAGTTCTATGTAGGACACTATAAAAGCACAGAAGGTATTCAAAAGTAATTCTCCTCTCCCCCATCACTTCTTTGAACAACCACAGTTCATGGATTTACCGAAGCACGTAACTGGGAAGAGCACACAGGTAAGGTGGAAGCCAAGTAGCTTCTCCACAGCCCATCATGACCACAAGTCATATTTCTATCCAAAAGCTGTGCAGATAGTGCAGTTTACTCCTGCCTCCCCTGCTGCCCTGTATTCTAGTGCAACCTAGACTAAGCAAACCCTTTTGCTGCTTTGATCCAACAAGAGAGTGGAATAATCTGTGGAGGAGAAGTGAAAAATGTCACAACTGTAGATTCTCCAGAGTACAGATCCAAGAAGAGAACAATCAGTAAGCCTTCCATTTCATTCTTCAAACGTCACTATTTCAATAGACAAGGTTCCAAATATTAACTAGGAAACTCATTTTTAGCTGGTGCTTCAGTAGTCCTGTATCTAAAAGAACAGGCAGAGTTTTCTCTGACTTAGTACTTTTTTCAGCTTTCATAATCAAGAAGCTGAGCATTTAAAGGTTGTCAGCCTTCTTTAGAAGAGACTACCTGAGACATTCTGATCATTGTGCCAGAATGGACAGCCTTTTCTGAAAAAAGGCATTGCTACTGGTAAATAACATCATAAACAAAATACAGATTCTCTCTCCTTATCATCACCTTACTCTGTCTCAGTGTGGATTTTATTTTAGAGTCTTGCTTGCTAATTAAGACTCACTGACCGATTCCAACCTTCCTCTGTGCTCCTTAAAGGGTGGAACTGCCAGGGATTTTGTTGCTATGCACTATTATGCCCGGGAAAACCTCTGTAAATCCAATTGATCTTTCTTATCTCTTCTGTCACTCTCCCCTACAGGAAAAAGTCTGGGAGGGAAGCAGCTGTCTCCTAACTACTGCTCTGTGGCTGAAGAGCATTTTCTTGGCTTTTACAACGTGGCATCTATCAATATTCTGCATTTCCAATACCTACCCAGTGCAGGTGATGCCTAGAGAACAAACCTCCCAACACACAACTGTTAATGCCAGGTAAGAATCACATCCTCACTGACAGGTAGCACTGCAAAGGAAAGACATGCAAACACATACAGACAAAAAAGAAGAGGAGAGAAGAAACCTCAGGGTCCAGGGGCTGTGTTAGCAGTGATGAACAGACCCCACAAGCTCATAAAAGGAGTGTAAGTACAGATAGTTCAGCAGATTGGCTGGTAGAAAACAACACTGTCATTCCAGAGAAGCCTGTGATGAAGGGACTGAGTAAAGACACCGTAAAGAAGGGATGAAGTAGTTCAACAGGAACCTGAGGATTACTGTGAGATAAAATTTAGGGAACAGTTGTGAAAAAATGCAGAAAAGAAGACAGGAAACTGAAACAAAGCAGATATTCATTACTGATGGCACTAACTGGGTATTTCTGAGCAAATGGAGGCACAAACACACTGAGGACAGAAATCATGATCACACTCAACAGCAAATGGTCTCTCTCACAGGACTGCTGACTTCAGTAACTTTTCAAAATACAGCACTTTCAGAAAAAGCCTGTCACCAGCACAAGGAAAACTTAGCTAGCTTGATAGTAGAGGCTAGAAGCTCTCAGGGAATTTGGGAGGATCTCAGAAGGCTAATCATGCTACAAGATCACATCCTCAGCTATTCATGCCAAAAGCAGGATGATGTGGAGCAGCACTTCTTGCATGCAGTTATGCAAGGCACACTCAGCTAGTGGGACTTACACACATGACCACAGCAGAAATTTCTTTGGATAACAAAGATCTCCAATTTGTTGGGAATAAAGTTAGGAAAGGAATAAAAACATTATTTTTTGTTTCAGTCAAGAACAGATTAATTTTTTTTCAAGCATTAGCAAGGCACTTACTCACTACTAATCTATAGGCATTAAAATTTAGTGTCCATAATAACCTAGGAAGGGCATTAAGATCTTTTATAACAAATAGTACAAGACTAAGTAATTCATGTGAGCAACAAAAGCACTTTAGTGCAGCAAGCACAGAGCAAAATCCAGCACGCCCTGTTGGGCTTGGGCGTTTCTGCAGCACATTCCCAGACCAAGGAGCAGAAGGGAACACGGCTCATGCGTGATTTCTGAGTCAGGAGGGGCTGGCAAGGCAAGAATTACAGAGCCAACAAGACATTCCATGAAGGTTCACCTGAGAAGCCTCTACACAACTTCTGGACATGCCAGGTTGTCATCCTTCTGGATAAGGAAAAGTGCCCATAAAAGCACTGCTGCCAAGGGATGGTGGATTCACCACTAAATGCGTTTTCTATGTCCCTTTTGTTGAATTCTGAAAGATACACTTCAATGGGGCACAGGCATACAACCAGGGAAAAAAAAAATACATTTCAAAATGTACCTTTCTGTAGCATTAGGCACCAAATACCTATACAGGTCTACCATTTCCATGTCCCTGGTGCTTAATTGCAGTTACATTAATTGGTTTTACCAGTCTCCACGTAGGCAGACCTGGTGTGACACTGTAGCCTCTCCCCTGGAGAGGATGGGGCTCTTAAAAATTGCTGTGTCATAGGAAGTATCATGGGAAAAAAACAAAGCCATAGCTCTTACACCTGGAGGATGGGGTAAGATAGTTAATTAGAAGGGTTTTGGTGGATCTTGAGACATTCTACAGAGCCAAATAACCCCCAGCCTGCCCAGCTACCTTGGAGTCAGTAATTCTCTTTGGTAAATTAAAAGATGATGCCTTTAAACCTCACACAGCAGCATTTCAAAAACATGATATTTCAGCTTTCCACCATTTAAAAATACCTTCTAAGCAGGTTATTGTTAAATTTAGATAATAACTTTTCTTAATTGCTTAGATTTTTTAATTATATTGCTACACGCACACACACAAAATCATTATTTGTATGAGGTGACACATCAAGAAATCATCATTGAGCACTCAAAAGGACTGTGATTTTCTTCACAGGTATTTAAAAGCAGTTTGACTAAACAAATGTTTCATTTGCAGAGGAGAACTGAAAAGAAAAAACAATTGCATTGTACCCTACAGAAAAATATCTGCTTCTTTATTGTTCTTGAAAGTTTCCAGATCTCCACTAAGAAAAATCTTCCACAAATACAACCCAGAAAAATCAACATTTTTGCCTACTGTGGTTTGAATATTCTAATTCCAGCCAGTCACAGGTCTCTGTGAAAGCCAGCATCAGATAATTTTCTGTCCCATAGCAACCGCTTTGTTTTCTCAGGAAATAAAACATTTTGACCTCCTTAGGCAATACCTTTCTCGGCCTGGTTTCCTACATGAAGCTGTTTGTAATGCAAAGCTAAGAGCACAATTTACACTGGGCTTCCCAGGGATTTATACCTACATATGAGGAAAATAAAAAGCCAGGCACAGGCTTTTCTAAGCAGATACATGTGTGCATGTACACAGCGAGAGGGAGTGTTCCACATTTTATATTGAAAAGCCTGGGTTTGTGAATAAAATATTTAAAGTTACACATTCAAGTTATTAAATTAACTTACATTATTAAACAATTATACTTAATAAATGGAAGAGAGCAATGGAAAGAAGAGAAAAGTATTTTTTAATGATCTGAATGTGCAATGATAATTTACGTCTGAATTTAGGCAGGGATAAAAAAGCAAACAGCACTACAGATTTCAAGCCACTTGAGAGGATCTTCCTGTACCCGTCAGATCTGACAATTCCATGGTAATCCAGAAACCTGAGGGCTCCTGGCCAGAGCCACCAGCTCTCAAACGAGGGCTCTCCATTCTCTCTGTGGAGTGGCTTTTTCTTAAAAGGGGGTTTTAATTATTAAATCCTGCTGAAGTGACTATACCTATTTTAAATAATTCACTGCTGCTATTTCACTGTGCAAGTCACTGCTGAAATTCCCTACAGGCATTACATAGAAAAGAGAAGCACAGAATGTAGTAGTAAGACACCAAAAAAATGGCAAAAAAGCGCCATTTTTGTAGATCTTGTACTACACTGGGATCATCTGAGATGACGATGATCACCGTCACCTGAAGGTTCTCCCCATTCAAGCATAAAACGACTGTAATGAAAAAAAGTT
Organism: Empidonax traillii; assembly: GCF_003031625.1. Classification (NCBI taxonomy): domain Eukaryota; kingdom Metazoa; phylum Chordata; class Aves; order Passeriformes; family Tyrannidae; genus Empidonax; species Empidonax traillii. Next base: position 226,789 of record NW_020955926.1, read on the forward strand.
GATTTTTTTTTTAATTTGATAATCCTATCATGTCTTTTCATGACATCAAAATGTTACTGATTTAAAGCCTGAAGAATGAGGGGCACTGGAAAATGCAAAAAGTCTTCCAGGAGAAACTTGAACTGCTCGAGAGATGGAAAGCTAAACAGGATGCAAACACCCACACAAACACTGCAGGAAGATAGTAAGCAAGGAAAATAACATTCAAGTGGCTGTTGTACTACAGCAGATCTTTAGGAGATCTTATTTCTCCACCAGAATTTTGTAAAATGAAACACTGAGGAGGTCACAAAGGTGAAGGTTTGAATTTGCCTAACTGTTCCTTAAGATTGCTGGTTTCAGCAGAGATGAGATACTTCCATCTCTATTTACCCAAGCTTTTCAAACCAGCACAGAAAGAAGACCAGCAGGAATCCGTTTATTGTCGCTGTAGAATTTCAACCTTTTTGTCATTCAGCTTTAATGCGAGGGAAAGAATGATCTGAGCAGCGTTTCACTGGTGCTGCAACGTGATGGGTGCAGTGCATAATGTCATGGGATATCAAAAGATGTGTCCTGGTGTAACCCCCCTGGTGCACAGTGAGAAGCTCCTGAAATTCCAGAAGACAGATAACAGCTTTGAAGCCATCACTGGAAAGTTGTCCCTTGTTTCCAATAACTGAACAGGATTTGTGACTGCCCAGCCTCAGTAGTCCAAGCTGCTTTGTTATCAAACTATGCCTTCCTTATTTTCTGCATGGCTCATCCTTCTGCTTTCATTTTTTATGATTTCTGTCATATGGGCACGGAAAGAAATGGTACAAAATTGACTTATAGCAGGCTTTGTGCTCCTTGGTTTGGGGCTGACTCAAAGCTGTGCTAATTAAGCCAGAGCTCCCCTACAGGGCTTCTCATTTCATCACTCAGGAATTGCTGGGTGATGGGCACAGTTCATGTTTTTCTCATCCTGAAACAGAAAGGACTGATATAAGACCTTGCTGGGCATGGGAAACTGGTAAACCAACATTAAACTCAAGCCTAGAGCAGCTTGAAGCTGATAGATATATAAATTTGTGGAAGAAAGAGTAGTAGTTTTGCTTACTGGTTTTCTAACCCATTTGGGCACTTCCATTTTCAGTACATTGTATGAATTCCAAATACCTAATAAATTCCTAAAGTACCTGGTATAAATTCCTAAAATACCTGCTATAAATTCCTAAAATACCTGCTATAAATTACTCTTCAGCTGCACCTTCATCATTTCAAGAATCAGGTCTCAGTGCCTCTTTTCTGGATATAAGGTGATGCCCCACACTGTGTGTTTATGGACATTTTATCAGTTAAAGAGGAGCAGAATTAGGAACCCTGAGATTTTAATTCCTTGTTAAGCAACTGTCATGGCAGATTCTGACAAGAACATAAAAATGTCATAAAACTAAGTAGAACTAAGCACTCCTCAAGATAATTTCCAACTTCTAATAAAAACAGAGCAGGGTACATCTATACATTTCATTACAAAGGCTGTAACCATGGTAGAAAACACAGCACAATTTCATTCTGGCAACCTGTAATCCTCCTTATGCCACAGTGGGAAGAAAAAATTTAAAAGATCTCCAAACCACTGCATTACAAATTCCAAACAAAGAAAAGTAAAATCTAATCAAATTGTACTGAAAACTTCCTGCTTTTGAACTAGGGCTCAGGAGGAAGGCTTCAGGCATTCCTGCTACAGCACAGCATCATTCTGGCTGAAATAACAGAAAATGCACTGGAAAGGATATTGGAGAAGACTGGAGAAGGGAGTTCTAAAGGGAATTATGAACAAACAGTGGTAGGAGATTGAAGGCATGGAGAACAGCTTCCTACCTTGGACAAAGAGCAAACAAACTTTCAATAAAACATTGACTTGACTGAACTCTTATCCAAACCCTTCTCACAGACATTGAACTCTTCTCCAAAGTGGAAAAAAAGAAGTGTTATTGGAAATATCTAAACAGTTCCAAGTGGGTCAACACTGCACAGGCAAAGTTAAAATCTGTCAACCCCATCAATATTGGAGTTACCAGGCACTGCCAGTCTGCATAAATGCCAATCTAAGAAAATCTCCGTCCTGATGATTTCCTACAGTAATGTGTAACTGCACACTGAGTAATTATTTCTTTCTTTAAGATATAACAGTGATAAGTGATAATAATTTTTTCCTAACTGAATGTGTCTCCCCAGTTTAAGTGACTAATCTTCAGACTTTCTCCACAATACAGAGACAAATTATACCATAACACACAACAGCTATCCCATATTATTTATGCCTGCTAAGTGTACTGTACAAGCATTAAGGACAATAAGCAATCTGAACTATGTCTTACACTCATGATGGAAAACGTATTGGCTAATCCATCCCTGCTGATCTTCAGAAAAGTTTATTTGGGTTTTAGAAAACTGTGAATGTGGCTTCTGTTGCTCCAACATGTATTTAAGTTCTGAAAACACCTCCTTTGATCCAGCATCAAACACTTGGTGACACTCATTTCTGAAACTCAGACCCACAAAGAGATAAAGTGCAGTTAAAGTGCCAGAAGAGTCAAAGCAAATACACCCAAAACAACACAAAGTATGTGTAGGATTTCCTTTATACTTCTGATAATACTCAGGACACTGAAAGATCTCAGATCTGTTGTTCTTTTCTGAAGTATCTGAAGTAGTTTCTTTCCAGTTTTGAGAACTCACTTACTCTAAAATGGCTTCTGTCACTGACTGCACCCCGAAAAATGGATGCACATTCCCAGATGTCTGGACACATGTCCATGGACAAGTGGGTTTGCTGTAGGTACACTACAGGAATCTTTATGTAAGTTTTCCTTCTCTAAACTGTTGTTGATAAACATTTACAGGAATAAATATGGTAAATTTGAGCTCCCTGGAATTCTTCATGGCTTGTGCAAACCCCAGGGCAGCATCAAGGCCATTGGTTCAATTAAATTCTGAAGTTGGGATGTTCAAAAGGACATCTATGCCCAAATTCTGCTGGCTTTGCATGAAAATTAAGTGGCTATTTTATTAATAATTAAAAAAATTCCAGCCTATATTTTTCAACAAAATTTGGAGTCTTCCTAATAACAACAGAATTGTAAACCACATTAAAACACCAGCATACGAACACAAAGTAACATATCTGGACATATTAAGCAACAACCACTCTCTTTTCAAATTACTAATTTGCTTAATACCATAAAACATTCATTTTTTTATGCACAAGTTAAGCTTTCTAACCAAAGCTGACCTTCTCTTGCTGCACATTTACTGGCTTTCCCAGGAAACAGGTAGGTGGGACTATATGGAGAAGACTACCTGTACACAGAAGCTTTGCTGAAATATCATCTGCAAGCAGACTGAGATGAGGTGCAGAGCTGCATTAATCTGCCTTGACAATATAAACGTTCAGTATTCCCTGTAGTGACATCACTTTTAAAAAAAGTGTTACTCTCACACATCTCAAGGAGTCACAACCCCTTTGATACACAGAGTGGGATTGCACAGCATTTGATCACTATCTTAGATGTCAAATTTCATATATATAGGTATAGTATAAAGTATATTAAGCAGGTTATTCTATCAGTCACAATGAATACACTAAACCCACTTCATTCAACCCATCTTTTCGATGTTCTGAGGCTCAAATGTGGAGTTCAGAGTCACTCTGAGCCCAAAATTTTTAACAGAATCACAGAATGGCTTGGCTTGGAAGGAACCTTAAAGACCATGTAGTTCCAGTTCCCTGCCGTGGGCAAGGTCACCTTCCACCAGCCCAGGCTGCTCCAAGCCCTGCCCAACCTGGCCTTGGACACTCCCAGGGATGGGGCAGCCCCAGCTTCTCCAGGACACGTGCCAGGGCCTCCCCACCCTCACAGCAAAGAATTTCTTCCTAGAAATCCTCTTTATCTGCACCAGCTTTAGCTCAAGACAGCGGATGATGGGTCTGTGAAGTCTTTCCTTATGGGAAGGCTGGGCTCCTGAAATACTCTGTGTTTTGTTGATTTTCCTTTTCCACCAAAATCAGACCTTTCTACTGCTGCCCCCAAAGAGAAGAAATGACCGTGATTTCATCCTTACCTGACAGCAACGGATTCCAGGGACTTCTACTTGGATATGGGAAGCAGGATCCTTTAAGAAGGGCAAGGAACGAAGGCAACATCAAAAAGAAGTTAGGTGTCAGAATTCTATTCCAAGGGGACAGCATTTGAAAGCAGAAGTTCATGTAAGCAAAGCTCTTCTAATGGCATGGTTTGAAAATTGGAAAGTGGACAAAATAAACACTCAGAGGAGATGAGGAAGCAACTTCATTTCCTCTTAATTCCTCCTGCTCCACTGCCCTGTCACTGAGCATGGAACAGGGAAATGGGAATGAGGGGCTGGAAGGCAATGAAGAGCATCAATGATTTAGGCTGGCAGAGGAAGGTGACACAGGACTTGGAAGACTAGAATATTATAGAAATACACCTGGAACAATGAGAAACACTGATTTAACTGCAGTGCTTTGAATGCCACGTGCAAGTCAAGAACCGATTTCTGCAAGACACCACCACCAACACCACCTCCCACCAACATCACACTGGAAGCACAGAAGCTCCATCACAAAAAGATCACTTGTCTTTTTGGAAAATGCCTTGCAAAGCGCGTTTTGTAATTATTTCAAACTTTAATCACACCTCAAATTGATTTTTCTTTTTCTTCCCCATGTTTCTTTGGTTGCATTTTAAGAATTCCTCCTGCACACCCTGAACCCAGCCCCAAGAACCTGCATTTGTGCCCAGTATTTTCTCTGCAATTTTCAGTCTCTGCACTTCAAATAGTACAAGAGGTTCATACTCATAGGGCTGGTTTTGAATATTTATGGCATTCTGTTATTGTAGCTATTAATCTGTTTTGTAAACAGTTGCACAACTCCAAATCCCTTGTTTTCTACACAACCCCTACAACTTCACACACTTTCATTCTTCTGTATTCTGAAATGCCAGGCTTACTATTCTGAAATGTCTACTTTACCTTAAAAGCTTTGTTTTACAATACACTTATCTGCAGTTCATGTCTGGATGTCTGTAAATTCCAGGGACGCTGTTACAGTTGGGGAGTTTGGAAGAAGTTGTGTTTCACAGGACTTTTGTTCAGGACCATGATTCCCTATTTTAGGAAGCTCTTTTTAACCGCCCTCCCACAGGACTCTCATATTAAACACCACGATCCAAAGTATTTGATAAGTTTGCTACATCCCTGGAAGTTTTCACATTTCACCATTCCAATGAAATATTTGCTTTAGAATAGCCCATGACATAAGTTTCAGAGTTTTGATATTTTAGGGATCAAATTGTGATCTTGAACAGATACCCTTTATTTATAAGCCTGATCACAAGCAAACAAGGACAATAGTCGTGCTTCAATTTTTCCAGAAATCTGGAATATCAAAGGGTATTTATCCAATAACCTAAAAAAAAGAAGAAAATCTCTGTCTAATCCAGGTACTGGATAAACAAGTATATAGTAAGATATTCAAAGTTCCCTTAATAAATTAATAAGCAAAAAAGTTGCAGAGGTTTTCCTAGTAAGTGGATCATGGTTGGTTCAAGTGTTATTTCAATTATTACAGCATTTAAAGTGTTTACATCTTCCTGCATGAAACATTACACACATTATACACAAGAACTGCATTTATCTGTGTCCCAAGCTTGCTAGTGCAGGAATGGATACTCCAGTTATCCCTTTGGGAAGTGTTTTAAGGAGCAAGAAGGAGGTGTAAGAAGAAATCAGTGTTCTGAGTTAACCTTAGTGGTAGGAAAGAAAAATATAAAAACCCCTGTTCCTGATTCTTTGTAGGAAGTTTAAGAAGCAGGTACAACAATGTTGAAATCTTGAGGGGGAGTCCCAGGGAAAATAAGCCTGTAATGGAAAATTGGCGACTGACTTTTTCATTCAAATAACAGGTAGTCAAAAGGAAAGGAAGAGGAAAAGCAAACATTGCCAATATTTTGGCATTTGTAGGAGTTCTCCAAAAAAAGCTTATCTAGGTTCCCTCCAGCTTTAACCTGAGGGAAAAAAAATGCACATTAATGCTGCAAAGGAGCTGACACTTCTCATCTGCAGCCCACTCAGCCAAGGAACATCCACTTATATACCCTCATGCATTATTCACCAGGAAAATGGAAATAATCTACCAGTGGTTAAGCAGCTCGGAATCAAATGCAAATCAAGGGAAAGCAGTTAAGAACGAGGATCATTCACAACTCCTGACACTCCTCCACACGACTGGAGACTCCTGGAGGAGCAGCACAAACCATCCCAACCCCAACCCCAACCCGGCTGGTGCAGCTCAGCCTGGGAATTGGCCTGTCCTGGGAGATGGGAAAAGCACTGCCCTGTGCTCATCCTTTCAAAAGGAACCTGCTACATTGTCCTTCCAGTAGTTACTCATTCCCTGGCAATAAAGGTGGGTCCTTTGGCACACACACGAGAAAGTCTGACCCATTATTATCACTAAATTCCTGTGATTATTACAGCACTGACTACAGCCATGCTCACTCTTCACCTAAGAAATTTTGAACATACGTACAAAAGTCGGGCCTAAAAATATATTTCAGTTATGTAAAACAGAATTCATTCCAGAAAGGAATGCTCTTCATTTTCAATAGAAAGAATGGGAATCATCTTACAACATGATTTACAACAATTATTTTATTATCTAAAGAAATATACAACAATGCACATTAAACATTAATTAATTTTTAAATCGATCTCAGTTTTGAAGTTCTACACCATTACTTACAGGTTAATGTGAACAGTAGAGGTTTGCATAATTTCTGCAAGTTTACACAAATTACCCCAGACAAATTTTCCATGAAATCTACATAAATCTTGTATTATGAAGTATTTCCATGTGCCTGAATTTATTATCTTCATTGCATACTCAGGTGGCTGTAAACTCCATGCATTAATGTTCTTTATCAGAATTTAATAGCTTTAACCCTTCTGGTTTTAAGGACAACCATTACATGTTTAGGTTGTGCAGTTTTTTCAGACAAGACATTTTTAAGGAAAAAAAAACCCTAGATTTAACCAACTAGTTATTTATTTCAACAATTGACTGAATCCAGAAACTCTAGGCCTGATTTCATGAAGTTATAAAATGACAGGAAAACATTCTTGTCATAACTGTAGTATTATAAAGTGTAAAATAATGAATAAAAATCAAATATGCCTCACTTTGGGTAGCAAAAAAAAATCCATTAAGGTCATACGTTTTTGCAGAGTTTTCAGAAAACCTCAGGAAAAAGAAAAATCCTAAATGTCAGATATTCCCAGTACAATGAGAAAAAGTGTTTCTAAACCCAGAATTTGAGATGAAAAATTATTTCAGTAAGAATTTGGCTGGATATTCACACATGGAAGACCAAGCACAAGCACATCCTAAAGGAAGTTCTCAGGATCCCAGGTCCTTCAGACATGATGCTTTCACAGTGCATGGATTTTAAATCTCCCCCACACAAGAGGCATTTCCTGGCCAAAAATAACCCCCAAATTTAAGGTCAACTAGAAGCTCCAAAAATTCCTCACAATAAGCTATTTCTATCACTACGCATTGTAAACACATTATCCAGATCCTTCATTAAACTGGTTATTCATTTAGGTTGAATAATTAAAAATCTATGCTTCGATTGCTGACCCGAGATACAAAACAGGAGCATTCTAGAAACAAAAGGAGATTAAATAGGTACCCAAATATTTTTCCAGTACTGGCATTTCTTTTCAAATCTAAACTGAAGTGACCTTATTCCAAATTTTATGTGCTAAAAGAGAAAATCTTGAGTATCAGTACATATAGAGCTCTGATTTTCAGTTCAAGCTTCTTTTGGGTCAGTGCTAATTAAACTGATTCTTTCTGCACGTCTGCAGGAAAAACAAAACAAAACAAAACAAAACGGCAGCCCTAACGACTTTCTGTATACACATGTATATCCTGGCTCTGTGTGTTCAGTTTTATGCCATTAAAAGATACTCAGCTTTGCAGAATGATATCTAATGATAAAAGAAGCTTAAGGACTGATCTGAATTTGATAATTTAAAAGCATCTATTCACATTTTGCCACAAGTAAGCAACTGATGAAATGCTATTTATTTAACACCAAAATACAAAGCTATTTGAAAATGACACCCTGTGGGTTTCAAGAGAGTACCATAAATGTAATGGCTCTATTGTGAAACAAAAATGAGCAGAGTATACTTGGGAATTGTCATCACAAAACCCCAGTTTTCTTGTAATTCTGCATTTACAGAGCTGTGTACAGAAGGGAAGGCATGGGGTGCTATTTATTGGATAATGATCTCTGATTATTATCTCTACTGGCCTGACACACCACTAAACAAATTCTGGACTGGAATGTTTTGCCTGTTTAAACAGCTGTGCTGTAAGAGCTCTGTTCAATGCTGATCTTGGGGGACAAGGACTCTCCCAGGAGTTAAGAAATGCACCTTCATTTACCACTGGTGCACACTGACAGTCCAAAAACTCTCCCAGGGTCACCCAGTATGGCCATGCCAGGCCCTCACAGGCACCTCTCATCCAGGAGATGAGACTTTGGTGTTCTCAAAGTTCAGGAGTATTTACCATGAAAAAAACCCAAAACCATAGAAAACACTTGTCAAAATTCTGAGACTTCTTTACTGGCCTTTCTCCACTGCCAGAATGGAGAATTTAATCCTCCCCAACATGGATTTTAATGACTCATTGTTTTCCTATCTCTTCCTAGTTTCTGTAAAGCTTAATGAACTTGAGCATGATTATTAAAATGCTGCAAATAAAAAAACAAAAACAAAACCAAAAACCTTTAATTTTTTTTTTTTTTTTTAGAAAAGCAGATAACAAAAACAATTGAGCTGTGAGCAGTAAAGAACATTCTAAAATTAGAGTCTGTTGTGTTAGGGATGGTAGCAAAGTGTCTAAGCCATATGCTGGTGTAATATAAGGTATTTATGTCCTTGCAACTTGCTCCTGCAAGAAACCATCATAACTACTATAGTGCACCCTTAATGCAATAATTTTGGATTTTAATTTGCATATAGCACCAGATCAGTATGAACATTTAGATATCAAAAGTACATTACAGTTTATCTTCCTACATCAAGAACATTTGTTACTAAATAATCAGTATAAACAAACAGGAAATCTTTGGTTTAAAACAAGTCTTTACTCCTAATTTACTCTTTTTTTTTTTTTTTTCCCACTTGGACAGAAGAAATAAAGTAGATTTTTAAGTCTGCACAGATATTTTTCAGATTGCACTGGACACGCTCCACCAGCTGCCAGGAAAAAAAAAAAAAAAAAGAATTTGCCTTTTTTCTTCTCCAGGAGGAAACCCAAACACACCCTAGGATAAGGCACTACCCTAAATCCGCACTAATTTCTGTGGGTTTTATCCAGATTTACACTTCTTTAACGCAGAACACGATTTGTCACTTGCATAACAGAGTTTAGGCAGCAGAAATATTTCTCCCATCATTTGAACTCTTTCCCTCCTCAGCACAGAATAAACTGCAACTGGTTTTTTAGAGGTAGCCAGGGGTGGAAAACAGAAACACTGACTGGAAAGAGGAAAGAATGAAGGGCAGAGGAATTCCTGGGTATCTCTGGCAGCCCTGATGGTCATTTCCAGGATGAAATCAAGTCTACTGTTTAATCAAAAAGTCCTTTCTAAGTACTACTCCCTCCAAATCTCTGGACAAGCCAAAAATTATGTTTAACTGCATCAAATTCCTGCCAGTAAATAACTTTTGAAATGTATTTTCTAAGGTACTCCCCCAGAAGGATGAGAAGCACAGTTAACCCACTGGGATTTTGGCTCAAGGAGATCTTCTCTTACTTAGAAGAAAAACCACACAAAAAATCCTTCAGTGCAGGCACGTGGAGAGAAACCTCCCCCAGCTTTGGCTTCAAGCTTCAGCTTTTTCCAGTAAAGATGGTGAAAGGGAGAATCTTCTCCATCATCACAAAACCTGTGTCCTCCCACTATGCAACTAAAACCCCACATAAACCCAAAAAGGTGACACTTTATTGACCTCAAGGAAGGAAACACAGCCCGATGTTAAAAATCTGAAGCATCACATTAGGGATCTAGCTAATTAAACTTATTTTGTTGAATAAAGCAATGACAGATTAGTTTTCACATTTTTTGTCTCTCCTGGTTAACTTCACTTGTGAGAATGTTCCTTTGTTGCTTATAAAGATGTCTGAGTAAACATTGCTATGATAATGGGGCAAAAAACCCAACAAAACTCTGTTCTAAGTACAGACTGGAAAGGAAGAAAGTCACCAGGATTTGGGGATCACTTTTAACTGGTTTTAATTCCTCAACTCCAAACTATATGTCACAGAACTTGTAAAATAGAGAAGTTCCTGGATCCAATCAAAGACCAACAAGTGTTTGCAAAAGAAAAAGAATTTTACCTTTGGATCAGTCAAGCTCTGAAAAGGTGATAAAGATTCCCCTGCACAGAATCCAGCTTTGCTCTCTTTTAGGATAAGGGGGTAATTTTCCTTATCCCGATAATCTTACAGTTTCCCACAAAATTGCTGAGCGAAAGGAAAAGTCAACCTGCAGAAATCACTGTAACTGCCTCAGACACAGCAAAGGGTTGGATCTTCCAGGGGAATCCAAGCTGAGTAACCAAGGCAGAGAACTGGGGCACAGAGGAGCAATACAGAACAGAGAGCTGGCACTGACAAAAGGGACAGAAAAAGAAGGAAAGGTGACAACAACAAAAAAAGAGGAAATAAATGACGATTCAATGGGAACTGATCTGAAACGGGCAGGATGCAATCAGCTGAAAAAATGCAAACAAAACTTCTCAGATTGCCTTCGAAAGACACAGACCTGGAGTCACAGAGATGCAGAAGGAGCAAACACAGCACTGATTGCAGAGAGAATGTTGTCTTAGGCACTGAGTCCCTGGTGCACAACCACAGCACTGCACAGGGATCAGTCAGGGAGAATTTAAGGGACAAGAAGATTGTCCAAAAGATCTCTGCAGGGAGGACTGAAATAGTTACTTTAGGCTTAGGAACCTTTTCTTACTGCCAGACTGCAAGTCATTTGAAGTGGTTCTCCGCTGTTTTTCTGGGTTTCCACCCCAGGAGTATCAATTGTACATCGATTCCCACCCAGCAGCAGCCCAGCCCTTGCTCCTGCAGACAGGTCAGAGTCCCTGTGGTGGCTGGGGGGTTCTGCACAAAGCACCAGAGCATCTCCTGTCCCCCCTCCAAATTCCCCACTACCTCCTCAGTTGGCCATTTTTAAGACAGGGAATCAGGGGGTTTAAGCACAAAATCCACCCCATAGATCAGATGCCTCAACATCTCCTCACATTCTTCAGATAACTCAGTACTGGATGCTAAATAAGATTGTCCTGCAATACCTGTGGATAAGGGAGGAAAATTCCGAGCCACTGGTGCTTGAGAATCCTTTATTCAAAGGCATTCTTCATGGAATTATCTGCAAATACTCAATTGAATGCTGAAATATAGCTAACAAAATGTACCATTCCACTGGTTATTTTATTTGGTTTTATATGCATCATTTCCTGCCTTTAATTTTAATTCCATGCCCTCTAAGAAATGCAATCTCACAGATAGATCTTCCCCTTTATTTCCCTGTAATAATATCATAGCAGTTTTCTCCAGCTATTTGCAATCTCCTCGTTCCCTTCACAGCTTTCCCAAGCCTTAGAATGAAGAAATATGTAAAAATAGGTCACAAGAAACCAGACACACTTGATCTGCACAGCAAAAATAGAGCTCTTTAACACCTGGCATTCTCAAGAGTGTTAATGAAGCTGGCAAGATTTTGACCCAAAATAAAAAGCACAGCCTTCAAAAGAAGGATAAATTCGAACTAACAAAATTCTTGTCTTTTGCTTTCTTGCAAGGTGTGACCCCAGATATCTGGACAAGTGCAACTCTAGTCTGTTAAAAGCCCTGAGGTCAAACCACAACCTGTGCCTGGAACGCCAGAAATGCTGCAAGTCCTCGTGGATGGGGGGGAAAGCCAAAGGAAAGGAGGGAGACTCAAAGGACAAAGCAGGCAGATGAGAGCCTGCACTTGGGAGGCTTTTGTTCAGGAGCAACAAATGATTTCCTCAGGATAACTAAATGAATCGTGTTAAATTATGGATTTGATAAGGCACATTCAAAACCGAAAAAGCATCACGGATTTTATGTTAAATTTTGCTGACTCAGATGTCCCAAAGAGGTGGAAGAAGCAGTTTTCCAGGCAGGAAATGCTACAGTGCAAAAGATTAGATAGAAATAATGGAAATTTATCAAGTAATGGGGTTTTTTTGGTGAGAGAATAATTTAGGAGAAGGAATAAAATCTAGGCATTTTATTTTCATAGTTTCCTTATTTCTGAAAGCCAAAGAGAAGCATGACAGGTTTAAGATGGTATCTTTACTTGGGTGCTGAAGTGTAAGTCTATTGGAGTCAGTAGAAATACATAATTAACAGAAAGCAGAGATTCTCCTACACACACAAACAATACAATCTTAATGCTGTAAATTTTCCTGCCTCTTCAGTTCAATAAATTTTTTGCTGTTTTCACTCAGCATGGATTTCAGACAATTAGAACCACTCAGCTGGAGAACATTCATTCTGCAACTTCTTCTGAATCAAGATGGTGTCACAACTCTGGCTTTTATTTATTTATTTGGAACAACTACATCAGCAACACTATATAGAAAATGGAGAAGAAAATAGTCTTTTGACTTCAAAACCTGCATATCAAATTATCAAGAAGGGAAAAGACAAAAAGAAAAATCCAAACAGAACAGAGATTTACTAAGAAAACAAACTTTTTGCACCCCAGGACTCCCAGCAGGGCAGAGTGTAGGAGACCAGAATAATTGTCCAGTGGAAAATGTTCAGCCACAGATCAGGAAATGAGAGGAGGGAGATGTTCCAGAGAAAGTGATGCAAAACCAGGAGCTCATTCCATTACCAGCTTATTTGTATTTATACCTATAGTTACACCCAAATACAAAACCAGGTTTAGGTAGGCTAGGAAATAAAACTGTCAGATTGATTAATTTGGAAATTGAAGAAATTAAAATTCTCATCCCTTAACAACATGTGCCATCCCTAAATTCTGTCTTAAATTACTGTGTTCAGTTATTCCTGAAAACTCCAAAATATTAAACCAGATAACTCCAAAATAATTATTTCTCTTATATCCTTAAAAACCATTAATGTAAGAAACAACATATACTTCCTTTAGGACTGCCACGTATGATTGGAAAGAACCATGGAAAACAGTAAAAGAGATATCCCTCTGATTCAGCTGCAAAAATCATCTAAAACACATTATTTCCTCAATGAAGTGGAAATGTAGCAATGAAATAAACCAGAAATAATAAAAATCTCCAAAGAGCAGCTCATTAAAATGAACAGGTAAGGACAGAAAAGGTTCAGGTAGCATCATGTGCCTTGGATTCCTTGGAATCTCTGTTCAGGATCCTAAGGAGAAGCTGATTTAAATACTCAGCAAGTGTTTACTCTGAGATCTCTTCCACAGTGTGACAAGACCTTGACTGCAAGAGATGCAGCTTATTCTGAACTCCCAGGGAAAGACTGTCAACTCACACCCAGCCCAGGAGATTGAGATATAAATGGAGTAAGCAATGTGAAACGCTGTGAAGAGTGTGAAATACAGTGTGAAATATTACACTCATTACAGAGCTGTCCCCCTCTGCTTCAGAGCCTGTCCCTTCAGCAAGCCTCGCCTGTAATTTGACAACAAACACTCTGTGTGAGGATACTATTGCCTTTCAAAGAGACTGCATATTACCAGATCAATTTTCACAAAAAGTTCTGACGTTTGTACCTTATTATTAAAATCAGATTATTTAGAAGATATTAAAAGAAATTTCAGTTCTTAAAAGTGAATCATCAAACCATTGTGCACTGAATGGGAAACATAACATCAACTTCATTTTGATAAATAACCTGCTTTGGATGAACACTGGTATGTTTAGCTGTTAAAAAGCAATGTAAATATAAATTCAGCCTAATAGAAAGAGGAGTTCAAAGTAAGGGAGTCAAAGTAATGCAATAAATCTGTTCAAAAGGAGAATACCGGCAATTACTGAAAAGGCCAACTTAAAAAGGGTCTTTGAACAGATCTAAAAAGAGATATTATCCTTGCAATCACTAAACTCATACTAACACTTAGATTTTTATTCATACAAAGCTTTTTTAAAATACAAATCCTTGTTTCATGTGGTTGGCAATGTAACCAAATTGCATTTGTATTTGGAAGGCTTTCCCCATCCAGACCCAATTATTCCATGGAAGTTATTTCTTTCCCCAAATGGAATTGATACTGAATCTAATTCTTTTCAATAATGCAGTGATTAGGATACACAATGGCACACAAAGATCCACCTATTCAGAAGTTACAAATCCAATCCTGTGCCATTAGTCTTAACCTTGTAGTCTACTGGCAGCTTAATTACAGAAAGGAAATTACTGGGTGCATAAAGAGTGCTCAGTCCTTACCTACATTACACACCGAGTTTCATGTGTTTGGGGTTTTTTCCCTCCTCTCCCTTTCTTTTGTTTGGTTGTTTTGGTTTGGGGGGGTTTTGGTGGGGGGTTTGTTTGCTGGGGTTTTAGTCCATCTCTGCATTTAATTTGGGAAACACAGGAATGTTCTTCAGGAAGCATTCCCGACTATTTTTATCAATCTCATTTTGCCTTTATATATATATAAAAATACATAACTCCAGCATTTATTTCATGTTCTTTCATCTCTTTTTCCTGTGTTCTCACCATTGTAAATGGAAGAAAAAAGAGAGCCCTGGGAGTCTGCACACATCTCTTTCTCCACTCGTCCTCCCTCTATTTTTGACCTGGCTCCCGTTTGAAATCCCACATGGCATTTGACACAATCTTGGAGAGCTCTTGAGGCTCATGTTGAAAAAAAAGATTTAAAGAAAACACATTAACTTTTCAGGAATAGCAGAATTTTCTGTGAGACTCTTCAAACCATTTTTCCTCTGCAGCACCCCTTGTCGGGCTGCCTCCCATACCTCAATAGCCACTGGTTTTCTAATATCCTAATATTGCTATTGCCATTCAAACCCTCCTGTTTTCTTACACAGAGACATATATATATATATATATATATATATATATATCTATATAAAATGATTGAAATGCACCGATCACACAACTTCCAATAGGCACAGCCTCTTAAAAAAGGCACAATTACATAAAATTCAGGGAGACAGATTTTAGTGGAGCCTGAGAAGGCACTTAAGACAATACTGATCAAACTGCAGGAGAAATAAAATCCACCCAAGTCCATGGTATTTTCTCAGATTTAATTTAAACTTCCACTCAAGTTTGACATCTCCTCCTCAGAGTTTTTCCTCTCTAATAGTTCAGACCAGCTCTCAGTTCCTAAGGAAGGAGTGGTTTTAGGAGGGAAATGTGGCACAGGCAGCACAGTTAAGGAGACTCAGCTGCAGGAGTGATCACTCCAGAACAACTAAAACAAAAGGTTCCAAACCCATCAGATCACAAGACCAGGACACAGTTTTCCAAATCCCATTCGTGGTATAGCATATCTTTAACAAGACAAAATGTTTTTCCAGGTTCTGATCCAGTTCAAACAGGATTCAAACTCTGAGAATGTCAAAGAGCATGATCACATAAACCTCTTCCAGTTTCACGATCTATGACCTATAAAACTGAATCTGAGATGACTGAACAAATTTCAGGTCACATATAAACTCAAAAGAGCTATTTTCTTTTTACATCCCCTCAGCCTATTTCAGCTCCTTGACTTATTCCAGAACCTGCCCTTGTCCCCCACAGATATTCTGGTGTAGGATCAGACACCTTGTCTGGAAGGTTGATTTGGAAAGTGAATTCCTGAGGGATGGGTCACCAGCTGATCATTTCCAGCAGCTCTAAGGGGAGTACAGGGGTTAGAAGGATCCAGCTCCCAGGCTGAACGCTGGGGATTTCACTAACAGGACTCACTGGAAATCATGACGATAAGTTACAGTGAAAACCTAGTTCAGCATTTCAGCCTGTGAGAATTTTGTTGTCTGCTCCCAACCTGACCCTTGATCTGCATATTTAGACCAATAGAATGGATTTTGCCAGAATTAGGGATTTCACCAGAATTTTTGAGGATTATACAAGCCATTCAATTACTTAATTTCTCACTTTACAAAACATAAATCTTACTCTTTCATATACAAAAATACATTTCATTTTTGTCCCCAGTCAGAGCGGGCATCCTCAAATCATTTTTTTTACTTGATTGTGTTTTACAGACATATTTCTTTTTTTAATTCAGTGACCTGCACTAGATCTGTACATGGCCTCTGATTGTACTCACCTGTACAGCACCTCCAGGGTGTCAAGCCAGTGAAAGTTATTTTAAAAAAACCCCAAGAGCAAAAAAGCCACTACCACTGGCAGATCATGCCTTACAGCAGGCACATCCTCTAAGGGCTTGGGAAAGGTTTCTGACCCAACTCCAGGATGAAACAGCTCTGATGACAGGAATGGTACCAAAAAAAGGACAATTCCCAGCTGCTGGATACAACGGTGCCAGCCTAGGCGTGGAGAAGCATTTCTCCTGATGAGGAGCCAGGGGACTGGGAGAAAGCTAGAAGGCAGATTGGGGGAAAGCAGGAGCTGGGAGCTCTGGAAACACTTCCAGCCACTTGGGTCTGAACATCAGACTGGGACAAGCGTCAAACACGCAGCAATTCTCCCCCTTTCCTTCCACTCTTTCCCTGCCACCCTCCCAACACCTCAGCCATCTCCAGGAGAGCCCTGCGTGACCTGCACCCTGGAGTGTTCTGCTGAGACCAAAACTAGCTCAAGGGCACTGAGAGCAGCCTGGGATTCCTCTGGTGGGTTATTTTTGGCTTCATTACAAGGCTCTTCTGGTTCAGGCTGCAAAATAAACTCTAACAGGAGTAGGTAGCTGTGGCAATCATTGCCTGCCTGGCATGTGGCAAGGACATGGTTTACAAAACCAGGCCAAATTGTTCTGGAATGGGCTGTATTTGTATCAGCACTTACAGCTGGCACCAGTGCTCTCCTTACTCCCCTGCTCAAAATTTCAAGTAAGCCTAAGAAATCACAGGCAGTGACCACACCACGACATAATTAGCACCAGTCCCATGTTATATGCACAGAACACACCAAATTCAAAGGCCAAGAACAGTCAGCTGCTGAAAATAAAGTTTAAACTTTGAAACAAAGCTATTTACTTCACCGTTTTGCCCTAATACACACAGGAAAATAAATAACTTGTGATCAAAGGGAAAAAAGGAAACTACTGCAAGTGTTTCAAGCTCTGTCCTACATTTCAGTATGTAATTACATTAACAAACAATTCCCAGTTTTCCAATTTGTTTGTTACCACATAGCAAGACTGAGCATAGGAAATTCTATTTCTTGCAACCCTTCAGAGAAAAACAGATAAATAAGAGCAACAAATTTATTTCTTACTAATTAGTAACTGTTTCCTTAGATGTCATTAATGTAAAGGGGTATTTTTCTATGGACATGAGAAATAATTATTAATTTAGCAGGGGTATTCGAAAGAAACTGCAAAAGGAACGGAAGATTATGACCCTCTACCAGACAACATGCATTTAAAATGTAAGAAATTAAGATCTTGCTGGTTTTGCCATCCTGATTACACTAAAATCATGCTTTTTTTCCCACCTTAAATAGCACATTTCTAGCACATGAAACAGGTTAAGGTTACTCACAAATTACAAATAAAATATCTGTTTCTGTCCCTTTTGCTTCTATTAAGTAACAAGTGATAAAAATAGAACAAGTCGTTTCACGCTGCCGACAGTTTGGCAGATTTTGTTCTTTGATTTCCTGCCTTTTCTCGTTTCTGTTCTTATCTGGCTCAAAATGATTCCCCCCAACCTGAGGAGAATTCTGCAGGCACTTGACTGATGAAAATCAAAATTATACACAGTTCCCCCACCCAAAATAAATAAGTAAACAAAGAGAATATTCACTGGGCTGGCCAGCATTTAATAGCAACACTCACAGCTGAAAAACCAAGATTGCTGACCTCAATCACTCTGATCTAATTAAAGAAAATGAGTTAGAAAAGCAGTTCTATCACAAACCAACTCATATCCTCCTGTTTAGAAATACCTGTTCTCCTTTTTCTATGACAAAATACGTATTTCCTAAGATGTTTATAGTCATAATGTCAATAAAAAATATATATATTTTACTCATAGCTGAAAAATATTTTATTTAAGAGCAATTTCCCTACGTGGAGTATGTATACAGCCCACCATATCAGCAGATTTTCAGTATTATAAATAGAAAAAAATCCATGTGAAAGCACAGACAAACCATCACACACACATATCTCTGCATAATTATAGAGGAATACAGGAACTCTGACTTGAAGCCTAGCAACAGTATCCAAGTATTAGTTAGTCTGCTAATCAACTACCAAAAACTCACACACAAGCTGAATGTGTTCCATTTTTCTAAAGCAAACAAAAGATAAAACAGAAGAATCCTATTGCTTTTAGCTCCAGAGCCACTGAAGGACAAGATGCACAATAGAAAACAAACCTTGTTCACTTGAAGAAGAACAACCCATGTCATTTAATCCATGTGAAAATTCATCTCATCACAAAGGACCAAGGCAAAAGAGAGCTTTAAAAATAGGTTATCCAAGCCAAAGGATTATCAGCTTGCAACATACTTAATATCTGCCTATCTGGATCTAATGAAAGCTCCAATATTCTTACATATATGATTGGGTTTTGTACCTCCATCCTATAGAAGCCATAGTAAATTCTGTATAGCAAATGCTTCCCAAATCTGCTGTGCTCATTTACTCACAGACAGCTGCAGGCTGGATGAAAACAATCAGGGATTAACTTTTCTATTCATCACATCTTTTAATCCATTACTTTCTCTTAGTTTGCAATAAATGAACACATAAAATTAAATAAATTATAAGTGTGCTATAGCTACTTTAAAAAAGTAGTTTAAAAGGGACATTATTACTATTATTATTATTATTATTTTTAATGATGTGTAACTGCTGTACTTAACATCAGTATATGTAATATCTTCCTCAGAGCAGAAATGAAGATGGAACAATAGTCACTGAGATGCAATAAACTACTGGGTTCCAAAGACTTCCAAAATAAGTGATAATTAAAATAAGCTACTTTGATGTTGTTATTATTCCTCAAAAAACTAATTTGGGGGGGGGATGATGAATTGAAATAATCTGAGAAGCTGTGCTAAGCATTTCATATTGCTTGTAAAACAAGCTTCTAAGTACCTTATGGTAATAGGGTTTCTTGCTTTATGAAAAATACTATTGTAATATGTTTCAAATAGGATTACATTTTACATGATGTGGCAATTTTCATTCACCTTTCAAACAGCTGCTGAGAAAACAAAAGGGATTCCTTCAGAAAGGCATGAACACAATTAAATCTGGATCTTGTTTTTAGTCCTTTACTGGTTTCTTTTTACCCCCTCCTTTGAATCCTTTACCCTTTATGTTTGTCTTTTACACAACTGCTCCATCCCTGCCTGAAATAAGAATAACTTACACTTTCCTGTTAGTAACAGCAAGGTGGTTTTTATTGTGCTAAACCACAGGAATCCCTTGCAAGGCTTTTTTTTTTTTTTTTTTTTTTTTTTTTTTTTTTTTTTTTTTTTTTTTTTTTTTTTTTTCCCCTCAGTTTGTTGCTGAAAATGGCAGCACCAAGTGAAAGAAACCCAACATGGTTATCTGTGCTAAATGCTGTTCAGGTCACAGCTTCAACCAACTGGTCACCCAGACTGTCTGGGATGGGAAGATGGACTGGCCATGGAGATGGCAGGAAAAGCAGCGTGGTGAGAGAGAAGAAGGGAGAGGATGTGTGAGAGAGACCACACGGCTTGGAACTTCCTGAGGGAAAGGTCAACGTTCTTTAGCAGGTTGGAACAACTCTCAGATTCTTATGCTGATACTGTGGCTAAGAGGAAGCAGGTTGTACAGAGCTCCAGTTTGATGGGAGACGTGAGGGTTTACAGCCAAAAAGGAATTTACTGCTCAGTGCAACCCTGCCTGCATGTTTATGTACTGATCAGACTGAGGAGGAGAGTCCATGGGTTTGGGTTCCAGGCCCTCCTTTCATCATGAGCTTCCTCTGTGAAATTATCCAAGAGACAGAGCTGCACCCCCCCATCAAGGATGTGAGAGGAATGGGGCTTTCTTCAGACTGAAACAAGAACTGGGAGGGGAGGAGGGAGAGGAGGGAGAACATCTGAACATCTCAGAAAACATCCACCAGCTCTGACCCCTAAATCAGAAACTTCACTTCAAAATCTTCTGGTTTTTTTCTCTTGGATACAACCCTTAATTTGTTTTGCTTCTACAGAAGGGAAGCAGGCAGCCTTCATCTCTGACTAAACACGTTTGCTCACACTGGCCCTAAGTAGATGCTTTTATCTGCTGAGATCTGAGTGAAGGAACTAAACACACCTTAGAAGAACATCCCTCTCTTACAGTCAGATGTCACATTACTCCATGGGTCATTATTTTTACCTTTCTTGGCTCTAAAAGAAATATTTTTCCATTTTTCTTCTTTTTACAGAACTGTGAATCTTATGGTTATCGCAAAGAAACTTATATAGGCCTAATTTTTCAGAACTTCAACACATCTATCTAATATAAGTTAATTTAGTTTACAATTAAATTAAAAGTAAAAGAAGAATCTCTGTGGCTTTTGATCTGTAGAACAAAGATTTAGTGGCTCTGCTGTAAATTAGGATTTTCTACTGCTAGAGGATACCCTGGTCATTCTCCACCTGAACTGCTTCTCCATCATCTTCAACTAGAGGGAGAGCCCTAATACCACAGTTTGGCACAGATTCAGGCAAGAGGGGGGAAAAAAACCCAGAAAAATTAAAAACCAACTCCCTTTTAGACACGTAATTCAACCTCTTCCACAGACAGTGCCACCCTCCTGAGCTGCAGCCTCGCCTCTGCCATGACCAGAGCAGCTCGTTCAGCCCAAGCTGCAGGACCAGCAATCACACTCTGTCAGATCCCTGAATCTGCAGCTCTGGCAGCATTACTGGAAAGCAGCTCTGTGACTGCTGACAAACTGGGAGACACCCACACAATACCTTCTGCAATCCCAGTACCCGTGACTTCCTACGGCAGCAGCTCGGGACAACAGAATTATCTAAGAGTAATCTTAATTAGCACATGTCAAAACAGATGGACACGGGGAGTGCAGCTCCTCAGAGACTTCAAGCAAATATTGTTTCTCATCTTTTCAATGCTCCCGTTTGAGAAATGTAAAAAATGGT